>NW_006288188.1:36312-40630 GCF_000327345.1 Myotis davidii
AGAAAAAAAATTGCAGTTGTGAAGGTCCTACAGTTCTTCTACTCTTCAGTCTGGCTCGCCTTAGTCCTGCCAGGTATTCAGGAGAGTGTTGAATTTCCCTGTGATACACTGTTCCTCCATGTTGTAAACCACACTCCTGATTTTAAAGCAGGCTGTATTTGTGTCCCAGATTACCTTAATTTGTATTTACCTAAGAGTCAGTTTGTGGCTCATCTTCTGGGTGGCAGTGTTTTTGGGTTGGCCCCTGAGGCTATACGGCTTGTCTACCCAGTAGCAAGGGTTTATTTTCTCTATTGCACTTAAAACTGGTTTGGGGAGGTCAACTACCCAGAGCTGGTTCTTTAATCGTTACCCTGCTGTGTGTTGTTACTGGGACTCTATTTTATATATTTAAATGCCATTTAACAAAGAAAAATCAACCAAAAAATGAGTTCACGTATTACCTCTGACACGCGTGTTATAGGTTCGCCATCACTGACCTAGGGTAATATTTCCAGGTCCACCCATGCTGTCCCAAGGGGTAAGAGATCCCTTTTTTTTTTTTTTTTTTTTTTTTTTTTAAAAAGTTTTTTTTAAAACCTGGCACAGGAAAGCAGTGACATTCTACATGAGCCAAAATAGCCAGTCTTTCTCTGCAAATACAGTAGGAGCAATTTAATTCCATGAAGAATAAACTAATTCAACAAACTTTCATTAATTATGTGTCAACTTCCAGCATATGCTGGAAATAAAATACAAGGTGTCCCAAAATGTATACACACACTTTGAATAATTATAAAGGCAGCATTCATTCCACCTCCTGCCCCTGATCTGATTCCTGTCTCTGCCCCTTACCTGTTCCCTGGACATTGGGGTCTCACAATACATAGGGTTGCATATATTCTTTCTGATTGGTGTTTTGAGGTTCTTAGAATATATTCCCAGAAGTGGGATCACTGGGTCAAATGGCAGTTGTATTTTTAATTTTTTGAGGAAACTATATTGTTTTCCATTGTGGCTGCACCAGTCTGCATTCCCACCAGCAGTGTACTAGGGTTCCCTTTTCTCCACATCCTAGTTTTCTGTGGATGTTATTTTCTTGAAGAAATCATTTTCTACCCTTTCACTTTAAGTCTAACTTTGTGTTTGCAGCTTTGATGTGTCTCCTGAAGGCAGCATATGGTTGAGTTTTGTTTTTTGAGCCAATCTGCTACTCTATGCTTCTTTTTTGGTGAATTCACTCCATTTACATTAGGGTAATTACTGATGTGTGAGGATTTCCTTTAGCCATTCAGTCTTTTGCTTCCTGGTAGCTCTGTGCCTCCATCAGTTCCTTTCCTTTACGTTTCTGTTGTTTTTGTTTGGTGGTATTCCATAATTCTTCCCTCTGTTTTCTACTTAAGATATTTGTCTCAATTTGGATGTTGTGTGTGTGTGTGTGTGTGTGTGTGTTTACCATTAGTTTTATGAAAAAGAAAGTTTCATTATATACAGTAGTTCTTTTTCTTTTGAATGCATCTGACCTCTGTCCTTCTTTTTAAATTCATTCCTTACTCCCACCCCTTTTATGTTTTTGCTGTCACAAATTATCCCTGTTTATTCTGTAAGCTCCTATATGCCCTCTACCAGGAATTGAGCCTTCAATCCAGTATGTACCCTTGACTGGGAATCAAACCAGCAACCATTTGGTGCATGGCATGATGCCCAACCAGCTGAGCCACACCAGGTAGGGCAGAATATATTATTCTTGGCTGGTAATTTCTTTTTTTCATTGTTTGAATATTTGGTTCCACTCTCTTCTGGCTTGTGGAGTTTCTGCTGAGAAGCCTGATGATAACCCAATGGGCTTTCCATTTTGAGTTCCTTTCTTTTCCTTGGCTGCCTTTAGAATTCTTTGTCATTGATTTTTGACAGTTTTAATAATATGTGCCTTGGAGAAGGCCTCTTTGGATTGAGGTGAGTAGGTGTTCTGTTTGCTTCTTGGCTTTGAGGATTTGACTCTTTCCATAGGTTTGGGAAACTGTCATCAACTATTTGTTTGAATAGGTTCTCTGTTCCCTTGTCCATTTGGAATCATTCTTGGAACATGGTATTGAACATAAGTAATTCTTTAATGAATGAATGAATCCCTTAACATTAGATTTTTCAAATAAATTATTCAGCAGTTGGCTAAAATAAAAACTATGGAGACATTTAATAATCCTATATAATAAAAGCCCAGGAACAATAACAGCTTAACGACCAGAATGACTGCTTGACCAGTTGCTATGAGGTACATTGACCAGCTCTCAGTCCCTTCCCCTCCCATGCCCTGGCCTGCAGGCTCTGATCACAGGATGGCGAGTGGGGAACCACAGGGATCCCGGGTGGGTGGCGGTATGGCTGGACTGGGGACTGGCGAGCAGGCGGGATGGCAGACCTCTTGGTCCCACCCTTTGTTCTGCAGGCTCTGATTGTAGGATGGCGAGTGGGGAACCACAGGGATCCTGGGTGGGTGGCGGTATGGCTGGACTAGGGACTGGCGAGCGGGCGGGATGGCAGACCTCTTGGTCCCACCCTTTGTTCTGCAGGCTCTGATTGTAGGATGGCGAGTGGGGAACCACAGGGATCCTGGGTGGGTGGCGGTATGGCTGGACTAGGGACTGGCGAGCGGGCGGGATGGCAGACCTCTTGGTCCCACCCTTTGTTCTGCAGGCTCTGATCACAGGATGGCGAACGGGAAACCACAGGGAACTGGGATGGGTGGCGGTGGGGCGGGAGTAGGGATTGGCAAGCAGGCAGAAGAGGGTCCTGATGGCAGGCTAGGCCTAGGGATCCTACCCATGCATGATTTCATGCGCTGGGCCTCTAGTATAAAATACACATCTACATGTCTCAAAATTAAGTTAAATTAGTTTATATTTTTGTTTGTTTTTTTCAAACTTTCATATTTGCAGGCAGTGTTTGTTAGATGCACAATATTTTAAAAATCAGCTCTTAGCTTTTACTATTCACCTTATTTTTAAATGGTAATTATTGTTCAGGAAATAATTCACTAAAAGGCAAGAATTAGGATAGCAAGTTTAGGGATCAGAAAATGTTGATTCATTAAAAATGTTATCTTGATTCATCACTTTTTGCTTAACATTTATTTATTAATTCTAATTAAAATCATCAACCCTTTATACTAGTTAGAACTAAAGAAGAACATCTGAATCGAAGAGTGAGAGAACCTGGGAACCTGAGGCCTCACTGAGACTCCCAGAGGTCATTATCTCTGTGTGACAAATCCACGGTTGCTTCTGATGGCTTCTTGAAGTGCTTCCTCCAGTCTTTCCATTGTAGAATATCTAGGAAGGTCCAGAATACTATGACACACGAGTGCTCTTGGGTAATCTCTTTCACTGAAAGTTTCAGGACAGCGAAATCTGATTCTCATTTCTTGTAATCCTCTTGCAGTCTGCCTATCATTTCCTGTAAGAAAAACTGTAAAGGAATCTTTGGTTAAGATATACCTTAGTGCCTGGCCCGCGTGGCTCAGTGGTTGATCATCGACCTGCGAACCAGGATGTCATGGTTTGATTCCTGTTTAAACACATGCCTGGTTTGCGGGTTTGATCCCCAGTGTGGGGAGTGCACGAGGCAGCCGATCAATAATTCTCTCTCATCATTGATGTTTCTATCTCTCCCTTCCTCTCTGAAATCAGTAAATACATATTTTTAAAAAAGATATTCCTTAGGAAGAACAAAATTTAAAATGAAAGAAATTAATCACTGAATTCGGTAAATATTTATTAAATACTCTTGTGTGGAGAAAACTACCTGGGACTATGGGGAGCATAGAAAAATCATGACATTTGGTCTTTGTCCTCAGTAAGTTCATGGTCTAGTTGGGGGGAAATTACATAAGGTTGATCCTTGAACAGCGTGGGTTTAAACTATGTGGGTCTACTTACATGAGGATACTTTTCAAAAATACTGTAAATGGATTTTCCTGACGATTTTCTTAACATTTTCTTGTCTCTAGCTTACTTTATTATAAGAATACAGTATAATATATATATGCATATCTATATAGAAAATATGTGTTAGTAGATTGTTTATGTTATCAGTAAGGCTTCTGGTCAACAGTAGGCTATTAGTAGTTAAGTTTGGAGGGAGTCAAAAGTTATACAGAGACTTTCCATTGTGTGTGTGTGGCCTGGGATCAGTGCCCCTAACCCCCAGGTTGCTCAGGGGCCAACAGCACATGAAAAGATAATAGCAAGGTACAGGGAGGTTTATTTTAGCACAACCAAGAAGTATGAGGTGAAAAGCCTGATGAAAGCCCTAAGACTGAGGACAGGGAGAGAAGCGCTGG
>NW_006288188.1:40799-44744 GCF_000327345.1 Myotis davidii
TCTTTCCTCAGATGGAGAAAATAAGTACCTACCTCATAAGGTTGCTATTGGGACAAAGGGTGTTAATAGCTACAACGTTACCAGTACTATGGCTGGCATAGAATAAGCACACAATAAATGCTGTTATTATCATCAGTGGTCATTGCTACTATTATTATTTCTAAAATAATATTAGAGGCAGTTTACATTGTCCTAAATCCATAGGACATAATTAATAACTGAAGGTAACATAAAAAGGCTTGATAAGGAGCCAACTAGAATGAGGAAAGTGGATGCAAACTAAAATTGGAGGTGGGATTAGAGTCAGTGTAGAGAAGGTAGTAAAACAGTGATATCTTTATTACAATTTTTAAAATGGTGAACAGGCTTATGTAAGAGAAAAACCATTGGTTCAGAAGGGAACGTGGGTTATAACCCCTGTGTTGCCATTAACACTCTTGATCCACCACAAATAAGATATTTATCTTTTTAAAAGATATATACTTATAGATCCTTTTATTACTGTAATATAATACTTACAGAGGAATTGTCTCTTTTCATCCAAAGTTAATCCGTGGAAAGCTTTCCAAAACATCTGTATAGTAGGATGTGATTCATGGTATTCTGGCTCATATACTGAATTCTTGAGAAAAAGGAGGAGGAACTGGGTTTTAGGGGGGAACATATAAATGTATTTCAGAAGAATTGGGGGCATTAGTTATTACCTACCTTTTCAAATTGTTTCCAGTCATAATCAGTATTTCCAATTATTGCTGTCCTTAGTTCTTCAGGGTGGAAAAGTCTAAGTATCTCTTTGTCACAGACTGTATAAAATCCACTCTGAAATTCCTCATAAACTGCCTTTACAGAAGTGTTGAAAATGTAATCAACACACTGAGAAACATAGTCGGTCCTTGAAGGAAACGAAAAAATAAAAGTCCAATAACATACTTTATCAGTGCCTAAAATATTCTTGATTTTGCCCTTTTTACCATTTCTATTAAGAAAGAAAAGTCAATTCCTTCTGCTGAGCACACAACCCAGTACTACTCTAAGATATAAAAACATCTGATCAGCTAAGAAGGAAGGACCTTGGAGCATAGAGCAGAAGGAATAAGGCTTTGTTTTACTTCCAGTTTCCTAGCTGCAGACAGGATCGTATCTTAAAAACACTAAAACATTCCATTCTCCTGCTTAAAAACTTCCACTATGCAGTCTGTCCTCTCCACTACCTGAAGAATTTCCTGATGGCAGGCTTGCTACTAGGGGTATTTCCACCAGAAACATGATAGTCTCCCTCCCCTCTAGCATCCTTCCTGGACTATCCTATCTATATCAATCCCTCTCTGCCCTCCCCGGTAACCAGTGGCATGCTGGTAAACGTTTAAAAATCAGTTATCCGAAGGAAAAGAGAAAAAGGAAATGCTCATTGGTAGCATTCGCCAATTTCTGTGGTGTAAATATTCCCACTATGCCTGATTTCAAGCTACAAACACTTTAATAATAAACTGTGAACATTTGTGAACAATCAAATCGGCTCTCACAAGCTGGTACCAGCTGCCTCTAGCATACCTCAAACGTATAACTCTGGTCTCTTAATTGGATTTAATTTTCTTCAGAGTACTTTTCCAACATTCTATTACATAGTAATCTATTCTTATATTATCTTTCGGGCCTACTGGAATTTAAGCTCTATATTTTGTCTGTCTTTTTCACTGCTATATCTCCATCACCTAGAATAGGGTCTAGTACATAGTAGGGGCTGAAAATAATTGTTAAATGAATAACTAGTGAAAAGTGCTACAAAGGAAATATTTAAATCTGACTCCTTTCTCCTCTTCTCTTACCCTGTAACTGTTTTGTCTTTCTAAAAGATGAGGAACTAAAATGATCATCTGAGAAGCTAAAATACATTTACAAAGTAAAGTGACATAAACATTTTATGTGTATTCAAAGTATATGTTCTAGTTCTCAAAACTTACTTGTTGGTTTGATCCACAAGTATAGAAATCCCATTTGGAATTAAATCAACATTATGTTGGTCCCATCGTAGCTGTAATATATTCAGGTAGCAAACATGAATGAAAGTTTTAATAATCAACCATATTACCATTATTGCGAATTTATAGGATATCCAAGAAATGCATACACACTTTAACGGCTGATAGCTCAATTGATGTTTCTTTCTTTTTCAGATTTACCCCATTGGAATGAATAATTATCCAAAGTGTGTATACATTTTTTGGGACATTCTGTGTTCTTCCCTAACAAAATTTAAATAACTGGCAGCTAAATAATTATTTATGCAGTTCAGCCTTTTAAAAACTAAAAGCATTTTAAAACCTGCCCTGGTATATGTGGTAGATTGCTTTTAATCATACATTGATCCATTTAGTGATTTACATAGATTGAATAATCACTTGTATTTTCACTTTGTTTGTGAGTATGAAGACATAAGGTAAAAAATGAGAAGCGGGTAGAGAGAAAGTCTTACAGTACAGAAGTAAAGTACCATTCAAAAAAGGAATTCACCGAAACCTTTTTGGCTCAGTGGATAGAGCGTCGGCCTGCGGACTGAAAGGTCCCAGGTTCAATTCCGGTCAAGGGCATGTACCTGGGTTGTGGGCACATCCCCAGTAGGAGATGTGCAGGAGGCAGCTGATCGATGTTTCTCTCTCATCGATGTTTCTAGCTATCTGTCTCTCTCCCATCTCTCTCTGTAAAAAAATCAATAAAATATATTTTTAAAAAAAGGAATCCCAGATTTGAGATATTATAATAAAACTAAAGGCCCTGTGTATGAAAATTCATGCACTGGAAGGGGATTCCTCAGTCCAGCCTGCGCCCTCTCACAGTCTGGGAGCCCTCAGGGTCGGTAGGTGACCCGGTGAACAGGGGAAGGCGACGCCCCATCACCTCTGCAGTTGCCACTGGTGGCAGCACAAGCCTCAGCCAGCTCTAGTTACCTGAGCCTTGGGCAGCCCTGGGTGGCTGGGTGGCTGAGGGGATGGGGGGACTCTGGAGGCAGGTGCTCATGCGGGGCTGAGGGGACTGGGTGCTGCCATCTTTGAGGGTATTACAATCAATTAGCATATTCCATCCTTATTGGCTGTGGGCACCGCCATCTTTGAGGGCATGGCACTCAATTAGCATATTGCCTTATTTCTGTGGGCTCCAACATCTTTGAGGGTGATAGTAAATTAGCATATTCCCTCCTTATTGGCTGTGGACTTCGCCATATTTGCGATGGCCTGAGGGTCAATTAGCATATTCCCTCTTTATAAAACTTCACTTACGGGAGAAGCTTGCACTGAACTACCTGCTTACACTGTGTTTCTGCCATCTGAGCCAGCCCTTCTAAAGGAGTTCCTGGAATCCTATTTTATCCAATAGGATTGAGGCTTCCTCCATCCAACAGGAGCTGCACAACTATATCCCCATCAACATCTTCACGGACCAATCAGTGCAATGCCTTTTGGACCAAGCAAACTGTAAGCATATGGTGTCCTCATTTGCATGAGGATGGATCAATCAGGGGCCAGGGTTGGGGACTTCTGTCTACATAAGCCAGCTCCTCTCTGACTGGGGGAGTGCAATTTGCCTTTCCACTGAAGACAGGACTATGTTTCCCACACTGAGCTGAACACCAAAGATGTCTCATTGGGGCGGAGCACAGCAGACCAGCATGGACAAAAGCAGACTGAACAGAATGGAGCAGACCAGAGTGGAGCAAAGCAGAGTAGCCCAGCCGAAAGCAGACCCACAAGGAGCAGACCAGAGCAGAGCACAGGACTGAGGAGGAGAGGAGAGCAGAGCAGAGCTGTCTAGCAGAGAGGGGCCTGGCCCCAGGGCTGCCTCAAAGCCATGCTGTTTTCACAGCTCTGCTGTATCAATTGAGCTGATTTGCACTGAATAGTTTCCTTCATTGCAGACTAAATCTGGAATTCCTGTTGTCATTGAATTCTC
>NW_006288188.1:45220-48878 GCF_000327345.1 Myotis davidii
TGATCCAGACAAAAATGCTAGGCGTTTCTCAGCCCCTCCTCTACATTGACAATACAGGGCATAGAGTATAAATCTAGCCAGTGTTCTTCCACTAACTGTACATGAGGGGAAAATCCTTTTCCCCAATCTGGCTGTCAACTCTGTATTTTATGAAAAACCTTTTGATAGTTGTCAATGTATAGAGCAAAAAATGACATTTCATTTGTATTTCCTCAATTATTAGTAAGGTTGAGCATATTTTCATTTCTTGATTAACCGTATATATACATATGTATGATGACACACATACAGTACCAGGGTTGGCAAAAGTAGGTTTACAGTTCTGAGTAAGTGAAATATGGAGTTTATTAATTATTGTTATTATTTTGTATCCTTACTTATGATTTATCTTTAAGGTAATGATGGCTGGTAATTTAACCTACTTTTGCCCACCTTTGCATATTTATACATCTGAGATACTGTACTAATCCTTTGTCTATCATATGTTGCCAGTATTTTCCTCATAGGATATAGTTTGCCTTTTAACTTAGAACAAGCATTTTTCAACCCTTAAAAATAAAGTTGATGACATGCTGACTTATTTAAAGAAAGTAGATAAGATTAAATAAAGTTTATTCAAAATAAATATAATACATATAAGTTGCATTAAGAATACTGTGTACTGTCTAAAGTAACTGTTTCCATCTGGATAAACTGAAGACATCTGGCATTGTTTATTGTACTGGTCAATAATTGGAGAAACATTTGGCCTTTTTACATTTTTGAAGGTTTACTTGACTATAAGTCATGCTAAAGTTCAAATTCATCTAAAGAGCATACATTTATTGAAACTGAAGGCCTTTTGTGTGTCTGTGTCTCTGTGTGGAACATCATTTATGCCAAGACAACTAAGACTTATAGATAAAGTCCTGGAGAAACATTTACTTACTTTCCCAAAAGGGGACTGAGTTCTTTTAAATCTTCCAATGATGGCTTTTGTTCCAGAAGTTTCTTAAACAAAGCCAGTGGGAAAGGAATATCCGCAACATTTAAATGGTACAGGGAGAGTCCACACAGCCTCCCAAAGAGGAAATATCTCTTCTTCTCAATTTTAGGCTAGAAATGAAGAAGAGAAAAAACACACACACCCAGCCATAATGTATTATAAATAATCAACAATCACTGGGAAATTAGATTAGCAAAAAAATAAAATTTGAGGTTCTTACTCTGGCTATATTACAGTTCAAAATTCTTCCATAAGTTAAAATACAAATTAAGAGTTCACAAGATTAAGTAAATGAATGTACTTTTTGTTCGTAACAGCATATTCAGAATATTAAAAATGCTAAGGTAGCCTTATAAACTAAGGTTTTCAATGTTTAATTTTACAATATTTGCCTTCAAAATCATGTAGTAAAACAACACTGTGGAAGAAAGGGTGAACTTTATCTACACTTTGAGCAGGCATCAGGCATGCCAGGTGTGTGTCAGACGAGTGGTGTCCCTTTGGCGGAATAACTCTCAACCACGGTGTCCTTACAGGGACCAGCATATGGGTCAGGGAAGGTGAGTGGAAGGAAGGAAAGCGTCCTGATGGCATTGGCTTCACTCTCCTCTCTGTACTGGCCACATCTTGCCAGACTATCACTACAGCCCAACCAAGAGATCACAAACCTGCTAATCTTTTAAGATTTCTATTCCAGCAACAGCCTTGCTGTTAGTAGCTGCATGACTCTGGGCCACCATCTACTTGTCCAATTTCTTCTTAGAGTAATTGTGAGGATAAATGTTAAAGTCTTTGATTTTGAAAATGAGTTAAAAATACAAGTATACTCCAAAGGTGGCCTCCTCTAACCTGTTCAGTTTTTATTTCCTGTATCTGTAATGGGTCCCCTTGTCCTAGCTGATTTAGTCTCTTCACTGAGCCATACATGAATCAGACTTTTGTTTGTTTTCTATCCAGCAGTATAACACAATGCTTAAGGGTAAGGGGTTCGGCCTGGCTGGTGTTGCTCAGTGGTTGAGTGTCCACCTATGAACCAGAAGGTCATAGTTTGATTCCCTATCAGAGCATTAAAGAAAAAAATTAATACTTGTCCTCCCCACCTTCTAAGTTCTTCTGGCTGGTTTAACCTTTAAATTAACAGAGACACATTAACAGGAGAAAATCAAAGTTTAATACATGCGCATGGGGAATTCACATAGGCATGAAAATTCCAAAGACAGTGAGGCAACACTGGGTATATAAGACATTTTTGGACAAAGGTTAAAGGGAGAGATCAACCTCAGGGCTCCACTTTTCCATTACCCTTTCTCCAATTGCTTCAGTTCCCCTTGATTGCTTTCTTTCTAATAAAGAACCCCTAAAATTTGGACAGTGCCCTAAAGTTTTCCTGGTGCTTTCACACTTGGATATATGCCTTGTCTTGTTTTATTCTCACAACAGTCCTGTAAAGCAGGCAGAGCAGAAATTACGGCAGCCATTTTATAAGCGAGGAAACGGAAAACTCAGAAAAGCTAAAAGACTCAGCCACCATCACTCGAGATTACAAATCTGGGCTTTCAATTCTACATCAGTGTATCCTTCCCAAACTTCCGTGCTCAACAAATATTACACATAAAGTCAGCAATCCAAAATTTAGGAACAATTGCTAAAGTTCATGGTGTTTTAGTCTTATCACTCTATCTACAAATACCAAAAGAGGAAAAGGATTGTGTTGTATACTAATTTGAATCACTGACAATATTTAATACAATATGGAGTCTCACGAAATAGTCAATAAATGCTTGTTGTTTGACCCATAAAAATCCTACCATTTGTACACCTTAGCCATTTCTATTTTCTAGAAGTTCATTCTTTCTCAAAAAGCAGATCACTTCTCAGTACTTTTGCACACCCACTCATCTTTCTCTTCCTTTTCCCTGTCCCCTGGGTCCCAAATTTCTACTGTGGAAAGAACACTTGGAAATTTATCAGAAAAGGGATCCTACATTGAGGCTCAACATGATTCTTTTTAGAATTATTTTCTCTGTGTTTCTAACAGAGAAATGAAGACAAGTTTTTTGTTTTTTAAGAAATGTTTACATTTTGAGGATCCTTGTAAAAGTATAATCATTGCAGAAATGAACTGCCTTATTAGAATTAGCAATTATCTCTAGGATTATATTAATAATTTCTCTTCTTATAGAAATATTCTAGATTACCGCATCTCAAAATCTAGGAAATTACACAAATATGCATCAGAAGTGAGTAGATAAACAATATGTAGTACATCCATACAATGGAATACTACTCAACAAAAGAGAATGAGGTTTGGTAACATTCAACAACATGCATGACTCTCAACATAATTATGCTGAGTGAAAGAGGATAGACACCAAGGCTACTTATGATTCCATTTATGTAAAATGTTAGGAAATTCAAAGTATCTATAGTGACAGTTGTTGCCTGGGCATGGGAAAGGGGGCACCGAGGCACAGCAGCTGGGGAGGAGTAGCGTTAGAAAGGGATACGAGAAAACTTCGGGGGATGATGTGTAGGTTCATTATCTTTTTAAAAATATATACTTTTATTGATTTCAGAGAGGGAGAGGGAGAGAGAAATAGAAACATCAATGATGAGAGAGAATCACTGATCTGCTGCCTCCCGCACCCCCCACAATGGGGATCGAGTTTGCAA
>NW_006288188.1:49242-51081 GCF_000327345.1 Myotis davidii
TTATAGGAAACCACATGTAGGAACCCTCTTCAGGATACATGAACATTCCATATTCTTTCTTGGTCATCTCTTCAAATATGATGTAGAAGAACTCGGACTTTACCCCATAACCCTCAGAATAAATTTCGTTAATAAATTCAATCTGAGGAAAGAGAACACTCCCAGAGTTAAAATATAATGCTTTGACCTTTTGTAGAAAAGTTTCAAACCTCCTGCAGTCACCAGAATTCCCAGAATCCCACATCTCTTACTTCACTGCAATCTGTTCTCCCTCAATTTGCTCCTGAGCAGCAGCTGCCAGGAACCTATTCATTGTCCGATTATTGTATACTGAGTGCATGGGGCTTTTAACTGCCACGAACCAAGGGAAGGGGATGCTAGCAAGACTTAGCATTCACCAATTATGTTGACCAGCGTCTTAAACCAAATTTTGATGTGCTTTAATCATCTGGGCCACTAAATCTCCTGATTCTTCTATCTTGTTATCTGTCTTCATTGCATCATTCAGACTTTACAGCTTTGGCCCAATCAACAACTATTCAATTTCTCCTACCTCTCTCCTCTTTAGGACTTTTTTTTTTTTTTTAAAGAAAGCTAAGTAATTTATTACTGTTTTGCCTTTTATTTAGAAGCGTCTCTGGGCTCTCTGCTGGGATTGCTCCAATCATTGGCTCCAGGTGTGCTCTTGTAACGGCGCCATGCTGACTTATTGAATATGGGAAGCCTCTCGAATGATTCACTTGAAAGAGCCTTCAAATTAATTACAGCATCCGTCCCCACTCCTTCCATAGAATAGAGTTTTAGATCTCCTTGGAAATATCTAGCATACAGACGAGAAATTGGCAAGCCATAACCAAATCCAGCCAGAGGGGCGGCTCTTGAAGGCTCCAGGCTTGGTCTAGGAGCAGTGGAATACATGTAGTTGAAAAGATGTTCTATTTTTCGAAGGGGGACGCCACCACCTAGGTCGCTGATCTTAATGGACAAGTCTTCTTTACCCAGAGTAACAAGGGTTTTGATCGCTGGGTAGGCCTCTTTCCTGTCTTCATAGCGTTCAATGGTTGCTCTCATCGAGTTCTTGAACAACTCAAATAGCATGTGAAACAGATGTGAGGGCACATAAACTACCTGAATAGGTTTGCCTGGAGCCTTGGCATTGAATTCTTCAACTTCCAACTCAGGGGCTACCATGTAATACTGTTCACATAACATCTTGGCGGTTTCATAGGCATCTTTCACGACATCGGCCACGTTGCAGGTGGGATCGATACTTCCGATGTGTTTGGGATGAGCAGGATTTGTGTCACCACCAAACAGAAGCGTGTGCTGGTTGATAAGCATGCGGAAGGAGATGCGGTTGGTATAGAAGCGATCCAGGAAATACTGGATGTTACTGCTAGTGAACGGATCAAACCCAAACTTCTCCTTGTATTCAATCACTCCTTGTGCCATGGTAGGAACCACATCGTTGTGTCTATTTCTGACTTGAATAAGAACCTGTAGAAAGTTATCTAAGACCTTTGGGTCCTCAGGGCTCTTATTTTCATACTCCAAAAGTTCAAGGAAGCTCTGCACATACCAACTCTGGACCAATCCCACTGACGGGCGGGTAAGCAAATTATCTGGCAGAAGATTAACTTCTCTCATGGAGTTGGCCAGGCGCACAGGAAGCTCCTTCCGTAGAAACCTGTATGACGTTTTTTCACACGCATTGTCTCTCCCGAAGTCCAGGAACTGCTTGATGGAGAGCGGCGACGGGGAGAAGCGGGAGTAGCGCTCAATCTGCTTGGGCACCCGCTGCTTCAGCAGCCACCGGAACAGCCGCATCCTCGCCGGGGC
>NW_006288188.1:51517-54099 GCF_000327345.1 Myotis davidii
CAAGGTGGAGGTGCAGGAGGAGGACTCGGAAGAGGCCTGGGCCCACGCCCGGAATCTGATTCCACAGGCCGCTCCTGGCCTCTCTCAAGCGAAGGTACCTCTTGCGGGAGGCCTTCCCTGGAGGCTGGCTGCCGCGCTTCTAAGTGACCCTTCCATCTCCACACTGTGATGCTCAGATTCTGTTCGCCACTTAACGATAGCGGCTGTTTCATGTTTTCCATGACCACCACCACCTTTGGGCAGAATCAAATGTAAACTGGCTGGTTCTGCTTTGTCCCGCCCCTCTCATTGGGACTTTTGATAAACGGCCCTTCCAGCCAGCCTCGGCCTGGCATCCTTCCAGGAACCATGAGCCCTACCTGCCCATACCCCTTGATGGGAGATCAATATGAACTGGTCCCTCTTTTCTAAAGTCCAGTTTTGGACTTTGTGGCTGAGTGCACTCCCAGCTTTCCTCTCTAACGACTCCCTCTCTACTTCCTTCCCTGGATAATTTATTTTTATCTTTTTAATACAAGCATCACTAAGCTTGACTAAGAGTTCTCTTTTTGGCTTGAAGATCTTATCTATTGCCACTTTGATCAACTGATTCCTTGACCCTAGACCAGAGGTCGGGAAACTGCAGCTCGCCAGCGCCCTGCAGCTCTTTGGCCCCTTGAGTGTGGCTCTTCCATAAAATACCACGTGCGGGTGCGCACATACAGTGCGATTGAAACTTCATGGCCCATGTGCAGAAGTCGGTATTTTGTTCCTAGCCAACTCCCAAACATGTCAACAGGTGCATACAGAATCTGCAAAGCCACCCAGATAAGTTCACCCTAAATCAGGAGATCTTCTACTGAACTGCAGATAAAGTACTGTAATTTTAAGTCATTAAGCTTTGGGATGGTTCATTATAGCCATAGGTAACTAGTTAACTTATAATCCCAATGTTCAATTAAATGTCCCATTGCTTTTCTCTGAAGGGTAAGCAAGGAATTCTGGAAATCATAAGGCTGATAACTATAATTGCAAACGCAGGCTCTTCTTTTGCTACATTAAATAACTGCTTCTCTCCCACATTAGTTAAATGTCCAAATGAGACTTTTTACCGTACCACCAATTCCTTCCGAAGGTCAGTGACTGCAGCTTGGTTTAATTGATGCAGAGCATCATCAACTAGGTGACTTCGTCTGACTCGAAGTAAAAATCCGGGTGAAAACATATGTGTAATTCGTGACTCCTGGAAAAAGAAATATTTTAGGAATTGTCACTGGAATATTAGGAAATATTTAACATTTCAGATAAACCCATTTTGTCTAACATACAATTATGCCTACTATTGCCATATATGGTCATATTGTAATTATTTAAGAAAAGAGCATCATATGTACACTATGGAAGATAAAAAGGTGGTAGAATCTGTGAGACTGTGCTATCTAGTAATTTTGTACAGAGGATTCATCATCGTGGATGTACAGCTAAGTAATTAAAAGCTATCTCTGATCACTTATTTTAATAAACATGATCCTTAAAAGCAACAGTGGTGTTCCCCACGCAGAGACAGTCTCCCACCAGTTTTTAAGAAGAAGAGTGTTAGCACAATAATCCTCAAGAATGTAAGGGCAGTTTAGAAGCTCAGGGATAATGTGAGATGTAGGAAACACCTGATGAACATAGATCAGCCGTGGGCAAACTACGGCCCGCAGGCTGGATCTGGCCCATTTGAAATGAATAAAACTTAAAAAAAAAAAAAAAGACCGCACCCTTTCATGTAATGATGTTTACTTTGAATTTATATTAGTTCACACAAATACTCCATCCATGCTTTTGTTCCGGCCCTCCGGTCCAGTTTAAGAACCCATTGTGGCCCTCGAGTCAAAAAGTTTGCCCAACCCTGGGCTAGAGGAAAGACTTGCTCAGAGATAAGTGTTCTCTGTTACCCTACATAGTACCTCCATTAAGCTCTTCTAAATTCTCAACATGCCCTCACCATTTCAGCTCCCTGCTCTTGTTTCTGCTGAACTCCCTGGGATTAGAAATCTAGCCTTGGAATTACTGGCCTTGCTTTGACCTTTAACCTTCCTCTAGGACTTCTGCTATATCACAAGGACAATTAAAGAATATTTAGGATTCATAAACCAATGCCACTATTGTGACAGTAAGACAGGTGGATAATAACTATCCTAGTCCAGGTTTCCAGACAGTGTGGTTGCCCATATTAGCACTCTATAGGCATCTCAGGTAAGTGCATGCATATGGCTCTGGGCTTGGGAAAGACCTGTCCCAGATCTCTGCTATTACTATATACTGAGAAATTATATGTGATTCCACTAGATTCTTCTGGTTTTTCCCTAAGGTCTTTGTTGTAAAGAAACTCCACAACACTAGCTGGCTTGGCTCAGTGGCTAGAGTGTCGGCCTGCGGACTGAAAGGTCCCGGGTTCAATTCCGGTCAAGGGCACATGCCTGGGTGGCAGACTCAATCCCCAGTAGGGAGTGTGCAGGAGGCAACCGATCAATGATTCTCATCATTGATGTTTCTATCTCTCTCTCTCTCTCTTCTCTCTCTCTCTCTCTCTCTCTCTCTCTCCCTTTCTCTCT
>NW_006288188.1:54734-58992 GCF_000327345.1 Myotis davidii
AAATGAAAAAAAAAAAAAAAAGGTGGCTGGGAAACAGAAGAGATGACCAAGTCAATCTGATGACAGACACTAATAACAGTAACTAAAGGGAGAGTCCTTAACTGTGGAATGCTTTTAGCAGGAAGTACTTTGTCCTTCTAGGTTGATTATTGTAAATAAACTACAGGCCCGGTGCATGAAAATTCATGCACTTGAGTGGGGGGGTGTCCCTCAGCCCAGCCTGCGTCCTCAGTCCGGGAGCCCTTGGGGGATGTCTGACTGATGGCTTAGTCTTGCTCCCCAAGGGGAGCGGGCCAAAGCCGCAGTCTGGCCTCCCTCTGTGGGAGGTGACCGGCTGGGCAATCGGGGACAATGCTGGCCGGCGAGTGGCCAGCCCTGTCCCCCTGATCACTGTCCCCTCCCTCTGCCCACTGGCACCCACCTTGGCTGGCCCGGCAGTGCCCACTCACTGGCTCCGCCACCCGCCGACCGGTCATTCAGCCATTTGGTGAATTTGCATATTAGGCTTTTATTATATAGGATGTGGTGTTTATGGATTTACAGGCATGGCTCATTGGAAAATGTCATATAAGCTCTATGATTAGTAGGGAATGAAAAGGTAATACTTTATTACTGACATGACTCCTTTTGTGCATGTGATGTCCAAGACTTTTCACTTAGATGGCCCATCTCCTTTGAATTATTAGCAAAAGTAATAGGTATGTTCCTGATTCCTGTAAGTCTTTAAAGTCTCTCTTCTAGTCTTTTGTTAATCCTCATCCAAGGATATTTTTCCATCGATTTTTAGGGAGAATAGAAGAGAGAGGGAAAGACAGAGAGAAACATTGATGTGAGAGAAACACATCAATTGGTTGCCTCCCGGGCTGGGGAGGAGCCTGCAACCAAGATACATGCCCTTGACCAGAATCGAACCTGGGAGCCTTTGGTCCACAGGCCAACGCTCTATCTACTGAGCCAAACTGGCTAGGGCTCTTGTAGTCTTTCTATAAACATCATGGAAAATAGATATGAACCTTTCCTGAGGAATGGCCTAGAAAACAAACTTCAATGATCAAAAAATGTTTGGAAAATCTTTAGCATAATGTCTGGGCATGTGGTGAGTATAATATCTGAGAGTATAAGGCTGATGGTGACAAGAGAGACAAAATACCATGTAAGTGTTTTGTGGGAATAATACAACTACCAGAAAAAGAGTGGAAGGAAGGGAATAAATGGAAAACAGAATAAATTCACTGGAATCAAAATAATATCAGTTGGGGCTTACAAATGATCCTCCAAGACTTTTTAAAGAAATTATTATTTATTGATTTTAGAGAGATAGGATGGGGGGCCGGGGGGTGGGGGGAGAGAAACATTGATTTGTTGTTCCACTTATTCATTCACTGACTGCTCTTTGTATATGCCATGACTAGGAACGAACCCACAATCTTGGACTATCGAGATGATGCTCTAATCAACTGAGCTACCCGGCCAGGGCTCAAGCTCCAAGACTCTTAAACAGATATGAAAATTCAAAAAGTAACAACTAAGAACTTAGTATAGTCACTAAAACTGGATAGAGGAGAGAAAAAGAGCATTTATTTGATCATTTCAGTATTGCTCATAGTAGGAAAACAATGGATATTAGCTAAAGAAAGTGAGGCCTCAGCCATTATATAATAACTGGAGGCCTGGTGCATGAATTCGTGCATGGGTGGGGCCTCTAGGTCCGGCTGGCGATCAAGGCCGATTGTGGCCATCTCACTGAGTCCCAATCGGGGCCGGGCCGATCAGGGCCAGGCCAATTGGGGCTTGCCAGCCAGGGTAAGCAACAGGGGGAGGGACTGTGGGAGGTTGGCTGTGGGAACACACTGACCACGAGGGGGCAGCTCCTGTGTTGAGCTTCTGCCCCTTGGTGGTCAGTGTGCATCATAGCGACTGGTTGACCAGTTGTTCCAGTCATTCTGGTCGTTCAGACTAACAGTCGCTTAGGCTTTTCTATATATAGATGAGAAACGTAAATTAAAATGAGCCGGCTGGTGTTGCTCAGTGGTTGAGCATTGACCCATGAAGCAAGAGGTTGATTCCTGGTCAGGGCACATGCCTGGGTGGCAAGCTTGATCCCCAGTGGGGGGCATGCTTTGGGCAGCCAATCAATGATTCTCTCTCATCATTGATGTTTCTCTCTCTCTCTCCCTCTCCCTTCCTCTCTCTGAAACAAAAACATAATTTTTAAAAAATTAAATTGGAATATCATGGCTAACCCAAAGAATTGGAAAAGATCACAGAGCTTGGTAACACTGTATTGATTATAGTGTAAAAGAGGCATTTCATGCTTTGCTGGTGGTAACATAAATTGGTACAACTGCTCTGCATGGAAAAGGATTAACCATTAGTCTACCTTCCTATATGGATGATTTTTCAGGGGAGCCAAGTAGCTCTGATTGATGAGGAAAAGTTCTTTACAGAAAAAATAAAAAAGTAAAAAAAGTAAAAGTTCTTTGCAGTTCTTTAACTTTGGAAGAAATTATAATATTAGAAATGTTGCTGTTTTGCAAACTTCAACCAAAACAATGGATCGAATCTAATATAATAATAGAGGACTATGCAAATTAGCTGGGATGCTATAATGTCACGACTGATCTACAAGTGGCAGAGAGCTACAGGAGGGCTGGGCAGCAAGCTAAGAGTGGGGAGAGCTACAAGAGGGTGGAGCAGCGAGCTACGAGCAGAAGAGAGCTACCATAGGTGGTGGGTGGGTGGCCACCTGAGGCAAGTGGCAGTGAGCTACTAGTAACGGATTCCTGCGCAGGGCTACTAGTAATTAAATAAAAGGTTAATGGGAAACATGACAATGGAAATATCATGTGGTCACCAGCTGAACCCACTGATGAATGTTAGCATAAATAAGAGTGAAACAACCAGAAATAATGTGCTGAAGTATGGAGAGGTGAAAAGAAAGTGGGCCTGGGATTTGCTTCAAAATAATTCAGCAAAAATACTAACAACTACAAAAACAACAATAGTAATAAATAAAAGCGTAGCAAAATGTTGATGACTGCTAAAACTTTGTGATGGGATTCATTACATCATTATTTCTATTTTGTATATGTTTGAAATTTTTTCATAATAAAAATGTAAGGCATACATACCAGTATTTTCTTAACGGAATCAGCTTGCCATAATTTAATTTTGGATAACAAATTAAAGATAAATGGAAATTCACTGAAAATAATGGGACTGAAGTTTCCTGCAGTTATCTAAGAAACAAACAGGTAACAGTTTTCATAATTAAAAGAAGAGAAAAAACGTCATTCCTTTACTTCATCACCTTAAATTATTTCCCTCTATATTTTTCTAGAAACTGTTTTTAAGAATCCAAATTACTTAGAAAGAAATTTCTAAGAAAATGCATTGGTTTTGTGAGTGAAAGATGTTTAAGTTTTCAATGATCATCAAATTTAGCATATTCAGCATTCCAGTAAGGACATTTTCAAATGTTGATTTGTCAACGTGATACCTATATACCTACATAGCTATTAATGTGCCCCCCTTTAAAGTATGGAAATATTCAGAGCCCTCTTGGTATTTTCACTCAGAAGTGAAAATGTTACTCTCACCAGGTTGTTATCTCTATAGGACATTCTTCTTCTTTCTTCAATAAAGTTCAACATAGTGGAGAGTTCATTTATGATGAAAGTGTTCTTTGGTAGTTGACAAGTAGCTTTGTTTACCTTAAAGAGAATATGAGCTGTGAATATCATTTTCTATTAACAGATGATGTACTCTTCTCTCATATATGAGAAAGAGAGAGAGAGTGCTATCACATAGGTAATCAGAATAGAGCTCTATAAACCCAAAGCATTTATTAATGATGAAGTAGGACTCTATAAAACTTCCATTTTTTAAATCTCTAATTTCTCCAATTGGCAGTGGAGATAGTACAGAAATTCTTGGGGCACAGGTTTTCTGGAAACAGTTCCCTGATCTTGAGAATAAAATTTGCACCATAAAAATTCAGCCCTTTGCCCTGACAGGTTTGGCTCAGTGGACAGAGCATCGGCCTGCGGACTGGTTCAATTCCAGATAAGGACATATACTCTAGTTGTGGGCTCGATCCCCAGTAGGGGGCGCTCCCTGATCTAGAATAAAATTTGCACCATAAAAATTCAGCCCTTTGCCCTGACAGGTTTGGCTCAGTGGACAGAGCATCGGCCTGCGGACTGGTTCAATTCCAGATAAGGACATATACTCTAGTTGTGGGGGCGATCCCCAGTGT
>NW_006288188.1:60049-61203 GCF_000327345.1 Myotis davidii
GGGAATTATATTTAGTAAGAAGGTATATACATTCCTTTAGATGCACACTTACCTTGTACACTTCTTTCATCATTTCTAGAAGAGGTTTCAGATTGCAGTTATTTTGAGGTGTTTCACCCGAATAAATCATTTGAGCAATGATGGCTGATTTAAGCATCTGGACCAATGTGTTGAGAGAAGACTCTTGCAAAGATGCCCAACACTGCTCTGAGGGATGCAAAATCAGCCATGATAAATATATACTTCTCTGCCCCCCTAAATAATATTCCTTCAGTTTCTACTGGGTTCTTTAATGTGAGAAATAGATATTTTCCATTTCTGATTATAAAACCCATAAAATATGTTTTCTAAGGATATCATCCTGGACAACATTTAATACAGAAAAAATATTTTCCCTGATTAAGTATCATTGGAATTAACAGCTCAAATTCGGGATTCTAAAGAAATATGTTGATAGTTCATATTTATGCTTGATTACTTGTTGATTTCATGATTGTCAAACTGATTGTTCTATAGGTTATTTATAAAGTCTCAGAACATACATAGGTGAATACACATACACATACAATGTCATCAAGGATATTTCCAATCTGTAAAAAATAATATCTATGTCTTCAGACTTCATACACACCTGGTATATACGGATATATTTTTATATAAAATTATATCAATAGCAATATTTTAATATTACTGAGGTTACAGTCTAGATTATTGTACCTTTACAGGATAATTCTCAGAAATAAATCTATCAAACATTACAATATATTATCAAGCTAATGCCATTAAAACAGTGTGACCCAAATGCATGAAAAGCAGATCAATGTAGCACAAGTCCCTAAATGGATCCAGCTGCACATGAGAGTTTAGATATGATAAAGGTGGTATTGCATATTAGTGGCAATGAAACAGATCATTCAATAAATGTCTGGGGACAAGTGGAAACTGATCCAGAAAAGAATTTAATCAAGATAAACTCCATATGGATCAAAGACTTAAACATAAAAATGAAACAATAAAAACTATATTTGGAGCATGGGAATGTTTTTGTTTCTTTGTTTCTGAGTGAGATAGTCTATTTAAAGTATGATCCAAACTCAGAAACCATAAAGGAAAATGCTAATATCGTAGGCTTCATAAACATGTTATCAGGAAAT
>NW_006288188.1:61511-63217 GCF_000327345.1 Myotis davidii
CATTAGCAAAATTACAGTGATGAAGTAACAATGAAAATAATTTTATGGTTGGGGTCACCACAACATGAGGAACTGTATTAAAGGGACGCAGCATTAGAAAGGTTGAGAACCACTGCCCTAGCCTGTTTGGCTCAGTGGATAGAGCGTCTGCCTGAAGACTGAAGGGTCCTGGGCTCGATTCCGGTCAAGGGCACATATTTCTGTTGCAGACTCGATCTCCAGTCCCAGTTGGGGCGCTTGCGGGAGGCAACCAATCGATGTGTCTCTATTACATTGATGTTTCTCTCTTTCTGTCTCTCACCCTCCCTTCCATTATGTCTAAAAGTCAATGGAAAAATATCCTCAGGTAAGGATTAATAAAACAAACAAAGAAGAAAACCAGCACAACTTCATTCTTAATGAGAAAATTAAATTAAGAGAGTATTTTTTTCAGAATGGGAAAGACCAAAAGTTTGATAACACTGTAGAAAAATGAATTCATTGGCTGCTGTGAAGGGTAAACATACATCATCTGTCCTGGCGGCGACTTTGCCCAACTCCAGGGGTGTATTTTACTTAGATACAGTGTGGATGGCGGCCACTTGAAGTTGGGCTACCTGGTGGCCCAGACTTCTGTGGAAGGTCATTTGGCAAAATCTCTCAAAATTTAAAATGCATGTACAGTTAGACCTAGTAATTTTGCCTTCTGGAATTTTCCCTGACTGTGTACATTTACAAATGTACAAAGAAATGCTTGTTAGCACTGTTATGATAGCAAAAATTTAAAAACAAGTATTCATAGTATCTCCACCCAATACAATCTATTCAGACATTACATAGAATAAGGCAGCTCTACAGATCCAACAGCAGAATGCTCTCCATAATATACTGTTAAATGGGGAAAAGCAAGTTGCCAAAGCATGCGAATGGTATGCTGCCACTAAAGAATGCATTTCTATATGATTTTATGTATAATATCTTTCAAAGTGTACACAGGAAACTATATTCAGTAATTGCTTTCTGAGAGGGGAACTAGGTGGCTTATATTTCACTGTACATATCCTTTGTTCCTTTCAAGTTTTGGACCTTGAACACTTGCTTAAAATTGTAAAAAGACATCCTATTGTAGTGAATAAAATAAACAAGAATACAAAACTTAACATTTCTTTTTCATCCCCTCTGGTTAAAATGTCTAAAGTTTTAAAACAGCACGAGCAAAAAGTTTCAAAGTGGATTTATCGTGACTGCATCCTCTATGGTTACTAAACTCTGATGTCAAGGCCATGTCCAAGTCTAAGAATTCTACATGCCTTGCACGGTATAACTGTAATGATTAGAATTGCTTTAGGCTTATCTTTCCAATAATTCACATATCATGTACTCAAGTATTTGTATATTTTGAAGTCTATTCAAAATTTGCTACAACTTCTACCTCAGACAGTGACTCTATTGAGAGTTCAAATAAAGTAACATGAAAGGAATCAAACTTACTCAGGACTCGTAAAGATCGGTCACTCATGTTACAAACAGCCTGTGCAAAGGGAACCACCAGACTTTCCGAGTTCCTAGGATCATGCATCACAGGACATTGTGGGAGCAGAAGGAAAACTGACAACGCTTCTTGGTGTGGAGAACGGCATGGAAGAGCTCCGAGCAGATGATCCCTGAGACATGTAGTTATCTGCAGTTGAAACGGGATCAGAGAAAGAAAGAACCAAGGTCAGTCT
>NW_006288188.1:63433-64930 GCF_000327345.1 Myotis davidii
TGCAGCCTCCTCCTGGGTTCACCGGAAGATGGTATTTTCTAGCTGCCTCCGCAGTTAGTGGGGCCATGTGACCGAGTTCTAGCTAATGCCACGTGAGTGAAGGTGATGTACGACACTTCGAGGCACGGCCCCCAGAGACCTCTCACATGACCTTACATACTCTCTTTCCTAATCTGCCAACCAAACACAGAGGATCTACTGGAGGGTTTCATGGCCCCAGAACCCACAAAGAAGGAGCCTGCGCCACTCCTGAATTCAACTGTGCAGAGGCTGGAAGGGTAGCAGACTATGCCACCCCAAATATGCCACTCCTGCATGAGGATCATTTTAAATATATATTTAATTTATTTCAGGGAGGAAGGGAGAAGGAGCGAGAGAGGGAACATCAATGATGAGAGAGAATCATTGATTGGCTGCCTCCTGCACACCCCCCACTGGAGATCGAGCCCGCAACCCGGGCATGTGCCCTGGCCAGGAATTGAACTGTGGCCTCCTGCTTCATAGATCGACACTCAACCACTGAGCCATGCTGGCCAGGCTTGAGGATCATTTTGAGCTGACGGCAAGTAAGAAAAAACAGACTAGAACAAGCTTTCTGGCTTCCCCTCTCTTTACCTGAAAACTGAATATAAATTCCTTTTGTGAAGGTGTCCTCTTATCCCCAACTTCCTGTACCAGGAAGAGGATTACCACCTTACAGCAGAGATGAGCTGGCACTGAGAAAGTCCACACAAACAAATCTTACTAACTAGCCCTTTCCTACCATTCATTTCCCCATATATTTGCCTTCCCACAATTTGGCACCTCTAGAAGCTCAAAGTCCTTTTCTCTTGTCTGGTCAGTTCTCTACAAAATGATTGTACTTTACTAAGATGCTATATAAGCCCAAGTTCTAACCACCCCTTCAAATTTCTTATCCCTGAGTATATATATGAAGGATGCACCTGTGAATAAACTTCGGTTTGTTTTTCACCTTTTAACCTGTCTTTTCTCAGTCTATTTTGTAGGGTCTCACCCAATGAAACTAAGATGGATAGATGGGGAAAAATTTCCCTCTACAGGTGCCTCATATTTTCAATCCTCATGGAAGTATGATGTGGAAAATAAATCTCCATTGTATTAAGCCACTAAAGTTTAGAAGTTGTTTGTGAGAACAGCTAGCATTATTATACTATCTAATAGATCTTAGATACTCTTACCTATAGTGTCTGCCTCTACATGACATAAGGGTTAAGTAAGATGATATATGCAACAATAAACTGTAAAGTACTATATTGTTATTATTACTAGGGGCCCAGTGCATGAAATTCGTGCACTGGGTGGGGGGGGGGTGAGGGGGAGTGTCCCTCAGCCCAGCCTGCCCCCTCTCACATACTGGGAGCCCTCAGGCATTGACTCCCATCAATCTCCACTCACAGGATCGGCCCCTTGCCCAGGCCTGAGGGTCCCTGGGCAGGGGACCCTCATTTCCCCCCATCCATGGTTCTGCCCCCCACC
>NW_006288188.1:66141-69609 GCF_000327345.1 Myotis davidii
AGACCAGCCTTTTCAGTCTCTTAGTCCAGGATTATCCTGCTTCCCAAACATGATAGAGGTTATTTACTTCTCAAGTAATGGTTTTCTCATATTGAAAATAAAAATATTGTTACCCTGGTTGGTCGGTTGGAGCGTCATCCTGTACACCAAAAGTGGCAGATTTGATTCCCGGTCAGGGCACATACCTTAAGTTATGACTTTGATCCCCTTTTGGTGCATGTGCAGGAGGCAACTAATTGATGTTTCTCTCTCCCTTCCTCTCTCTAAAAATCAATAAAAATATGTTTTAAATAAAATTATAATCAATTAAGAAAGAAAGAAAATTAAAGCATTGTCATCTACTATATGTTTAAGTGTTCAAAGAGAAAGTAAGAGCCAGCGCTTAATACAGCATCTGAAATACAATAACCACAAAATGAACACTGTCCCCTCTCTCCATCAGGTTCCCCTCACTGAACTCCCAACAAAAACTGCAATCATAATTGTTCCTGTAAGGCAGTGGTTCTCAACCTTCCTAATGCCGTGACCCTTTAATACAGTTCCTCATGTTGGGGTGACCCCCAATTTCATTGTTACAAATTAAATATAATTAAAGCATAGTGATTAATCACAAAACCAATATGTAATTATATATGTGTTTTCCGATGGTCTTAGGCAACCCCTGTGATAGGGTCGTTCGACCTCCAAAGGGGTTGCGACCCACAGGGTGAGAATCGCTGCTGTGGAAATTCTATTGCTCTTTTTCTCAAGTAAATATTGACTTTTACTGATACCGTTATAATTTAGCCCAGTTATTAATAACTGGAAAGGAGCAAAGAGAAGGTCAAATGTTAGCGACTTGCCATTTGTACAGCTTTGCCAGGAAGCTGTGGTTTAACCCTCGCCAGGAAGCCACTGGTTTGTCCCCACTGGGGGAATGGACTGGACAGGGGAGAACAGACACATGCCCAGTGAGGTCTGGGTGAGATAGGGAAGGTACTTGTCTGTCAGTCATACCTGGGAACAGGTCATTGGCCAGAGTAGGTGTGGCCACTGCAAGAGCAGGAAGATGTGAGGTACTTAACCGCTTAAACAAAGGAGTTCCCTCTCTTGTAGCTCTTGTCTCTCTTTTGCTCTTGGGGCTCTTGCTGCAGGGGCCTCACCCTCGGCTCCCTTGCCCTCGCCCACAGGGCCCACAGCCATGTGGACCCCACGCACACAATGGACTAATGGACTGCAGCAAACCTACCGCTGTCCCAGACCCAGCTTCATTATCAGACAGAACTTTGGACTCTGGTTTTGCTTCTAGCTCTGCCAAAGCCCCAGGTGCATGTCTTTCAGGACTGGATTAAGGGAAGTGGGACTTTGCAAACCCAAGGATGTAATTCATGCAAATAAAAATCACTCATCCTCCTGTGTGAGTCTCAGAAAATTCTTTTTCTCGAGATATGTAAGGACCCGACCCCCAGCACCCAGTGGGGAAGGGGATCCACCACTTTCACCGATAACATTACCATGAAAGAAATCCATTGCTTTTGTGTTAACTTCTCAAAGGTATCTTTTGCCATTTGTAAGTCCACATCAATGGAATTCATTTTTCCAGATTCTCTTTGGATACAAGAAATGCAAAAACACGCATAAACAAATGGAAAGGAACATTTCTAAATTTCATATATCATTATTTAGTTTTATTTTAGTACATATAAAGTATTAACTTTTTTTCTTAAAGCTTGCCTCCTTTCAAAATAATTCATTTCCTTGGCATAAAAAACCCCCCCATGAAATTTATGTTCTCCTAAAAGAGGGTAGGCAACAATTTACTATTGCTAGAGTAGCTACAAATTTGGGCTGCAGTAACAGCAACATTTTACATGCTGCGTCTGAGAACTGATAGCATTTATCCCCACTCAGCCAGCATTCAGAGAACTGAAAATACATATTCCTCCTGCCCCCCACCCAACATACACGTGAACACATACATATTCCTTACCATCTACAGTTACATTACTTTGGTATTCCACTGTTTCATTAGCATGATTTTATTACTCCTAGAGACACCTGCCCAAGCAAATGGCTTGATTATTCATTATAGGAATTTCCTGAAAAGACCCATGAACTCTCCCATGGAAAGCATCAACGGATAGTTTATGCCAAGTTCTTTGAACCTCTTGCCTCAAAATCCTTGCCCTGCAATTTCCATCCTTCCAAGATCCTTGTATCTTTTCCCAACATAACCAAGCCCCCTTTCCACACTGAAAAACTTGCCTTAAACCAAACTGCCAATTCTTAATAAATTCCAACCTGGCTTTCCCCCTCAGAAACACTATCAAAGTCTGCTGGGGGCAAAGAACAACAAGTAGTTAACATATAAATGCGAGAAGTCCGTCAGAAGACTGATGGACGCCAGAAGGCTGATGGACGTTGATATTCAGCAAGGGCTGAGAATCAGCATTGTGTTACTCTGCTGCTGGCTGAATGGCTGAAGGCAATCCCCTAACTTGATAATCCTTTATTGTTTACCAAACCTTACCATTGATGTCTGTTTGCTTTGCTAAAGGGCAAATGTATATTCTAGTAAATAAAAAGCTATGGGTCCAGAGATTCAGAGAGCCATTCCACTAGAGAAGGGCCTCCACCTGGTTCCCCCAATGCCTTCCAAATTTATATTTTTTGTCTAGTATATCCATTTGTGCATGACCCCTTCTCCAGATTCTGAATCCTTGCCGCAAAAGATTGTGGCTAAAGCCCTGTAAAGGTGTCCTGCCTCCCTGGGTTGTGTTGGTGATATTTGAGGAGCATGCATTCTGCCAAAGAGTTTGTCTTTATGTTCTATCAATAAATACTTTATGATTGTTGGATTAACAAATCAATAGTAACCAAAGGGCTAAAATATCATGCAAGTATTAAATCTAAGTATTGTAAAGTATATTCTTTTCAGCCTTTGACATCTTTTTTTATTTTTATTTTTTAAATATATCTTTATTGATTTTGGAGAGGAAGGGAGAGGGAGAGATAGAAACATCAATGAGAATCATTGATTAGCTGCCTCCTGCACATCCCCTACTGGGGATTGAGCCTGCAACTTGGGCATGTGCCCTTGACTGGAATTGAACCAGGGGCCCTTGAGTCCACAGGCCAACACTCTATTCACTGAGCCAAACCGGCTAGGGCCAGCCTTTGACATCTTAAGACAAAACCTTGAGGGTCATCACTCCTGGGAGATTAAATTTCCACTTTAAAAAATTAAATATATATATATTTTTGTGCAGTGGCAGTATCGTGGCCAATGAGGTTTATCCGAGGTGTGGTTATTGCTAATTGAAAAAAAAATTATATATAGCCCTAGTCAGTTTTGCTCAGTGGATAGAGCGTTGGCCCACGGATTGAAGAGTTCCAGGTTAGATTTTGGTCAAGAGCACATACTTCTGGTTCAGGCTTGATCCCTGGCCCTGGTCAGGCTTGTGTGGGAGGCAACCAATTGATGTGTCT
>NW_006288188.1:69621-74713 GCF_000327345.1 Myotis davidii
CTTGCAACTAGGATGGGATTGCAACTCTCCATTCTCTCTCTCTCTCTCTCTCTCTCTCTCTCTCTCTCACACACACACACACACACACACACACACACACACATATAAATGGATATATATAATTATAATTTTATATATAAATATAATTTTTATTTTATTTTTCCAGTCACCATTTATACCCTCCATGGCCTCTTCCACTTCCACTCACCCCCACTCCAACCCCCACCCCCTGCAATCACAATACTGTTGTCCATGTCCATGAGTTCCCTCTCTGGATGAATGGAACAGAATGACCGATTTTAGAGGGCAGAGGGGTGGAGGGAATGAGAAGCACTTAATAAAAGAACATATATGCATATATGCATAGCCCATGGACACAGACAATAGTATGAGGAAAGGCCTGGGGTGAGGTGGGGGTTGGGGGGAGGGGGACAAAGGAGTGGAAAATAGGGGACATCTGTAATACTGTCAACAATAAATTTAAAGAAAAAGAACTGAACAAAAAATACTTTTAGTGTGGAAGAGACTAGAGTTAGGGAAGAAAGAAGATACACTGTATGGCAGAGTCCCTCAATTTCAGCCTGGAAGGACGGCAAGAAGAGGAAAGCAAAGGGGAGGAACAGCAGAGAGAAGCAGTGTCCCGATTTCTCTCCTCCCACCTTTGTCCAGGATGCATAGAGATGAACAGGAATGCTTTTTTGAGCTCTAGGAATATACTGCCTCATGAGCTGCCAGTGGGAAGCCATGCCAGTTAACTGCCCTGGGCTGCTCTGGTGCCCAGGTGAAGTTATTGGAGTGGCTGAGAATGCAGCTGGGTTAAGAACCAATGGGCCAGGGGATTGTCAAGGGCGGGGAAAAAAAGGAGACATATGTAATACTCTTTGTAATACTTTAAGCAATAAAACAATTAAAAAAATAAAAACTGTCAAGAGTAAAAACAAAAAACAAAACAACAACAACAACAACAAGAGAACCAATGGGACAATAGTACAAAATAATGTTGAATGTAAACTGTAATTGAAAAAATTAAAAAGAAAAAATGAACCAATGGAACAACTGAGTTGTGTAGGGGTAAGGAATAGCTGTAGCAGGGGTTAAGCAAGCACCACCGACTGGCCAGGAGGGGGTTAGAAGAGTGTACACCCAGTATCTTCTGAACCATGAGCCAACTTGAGGCCAACGCAACAAGGGGAGGACTGGGACCTGACCCAGGAAAGGACTGGAATGAGTTATATTGGCTGTAAATAGACCCCAAGACACTTACGTCCAGAGAAAGCAGAGGGCAGCCTAAGGGTCCCTTCATGTTGCTATGGCCCCTTCACCTCCGTTGTAAACTGTTTAATTAAACAAGAAAGCCATTGGACTGTGGTGGCTCTAATGGCATGGAGGCCTACATAAAGAAACAAAATCTAAGCCTGTAAATGCCTCAAAGTTATGGAATCAAAACCTAAGGAGAAGCAGTCACAAACAGTCTAGACTTAAAGCTATAGCCAATCAAATAATTTCTTTTCTTTGCTTCTGCACTTTCTCTATGTCGGTCTTTCCCCTGGCTCCCTGTTTGCAGAGTGCTCTTAATCACCTCCTGTTTGGCACTACTCCATTTGAATCAATATTTGTTCAAGTAAACTCTTAAGATGTTTAAAATGCCTAGGTTATCTTTTCATGGTTCTTAGTCACAGTACTGCTGAGCATAGAAGGAGGGGAAAAAATAGAAGACCAAATATTGAGTATGTTACAAAGGAATTGTTTAAACGACTAGGTCAGACCAAGTGTCAAACCAAATATGAAGTTAGATTTCCCTCTGCAATAGAGAGACTAGTTAAAGATAAATAGGATCTGTTTTCCTTACTGATCCCACCACAATAAGAACTGCCAAGTACAGCCTTGACCTCTAAGTACAAAGGCAATGAGATAATACTCATGGAAACAAAGATCCAGAAAAAAACACCATTCCTCCCAGTCAGAGAACAGAGGAAGGCAGGGTCGAGGAAGTAAACAATGTGAAATAGGAATTACAACTTAATAGTGGTCTAATAGAAAATTACTTTACAAAATGGAAGAATTCTGTAACAACCCATGGAATTTTCTATGTTGGACTTTTTGTTCGTAGATACCAAAATTCACAAATTGAAATGACTGACTTAAAAGACTTCATTTAAAAAATTCCCCACCGTTTTAAATGAAGGTAAATCTCATATAAATATTACCTTTTCTTTAAAAAACTTGCAGTCAGACAAGCAGGAGATGAAAATATCATTCTAATTTCACTGCAAAAGCAATAACATAAGGGTTAAGTCATAAAATACAGAAAAGCATGCCTCCTCTGATCTCATGTCTGAATATATAATTGATGATGTGGAATCATTTTTAACGAAAATAACGATTCTTCTAAGAGTCCTCCAAATGCTGGTTATGCTTTGTGCATGTGACTACTACAACTTATCAACAGCCTTCATAGCTGATTTGATCAAGTAATCTAGAGTTAAATAAATCCATCCTTCTGAACACTAACAATGGAACTCCAGAGAATAAACTATCTATCTATCTATCTATCTATCTATCTATCTATCTATCTATCTATCTATCTATCATCTATCTATCTATAAAAGCCTAAGTGACCATTTGACCAGTCGATTGGTAGCTATGATGGCACTGGATACCAGGGGGCAAACACTCAATGCAGGAGCTGGCCCCTGGTGGTCAGTGCACTCCCACAGAGAGAGCACCGTTCAGCTGGCCAATAGGCGCCAGATGCCTGGCTCATGGCTGGCAAGCACAGCTGAAGTGGCACAAGCCTCTCCCACAGACACTCCCGCTGTGCGTCCCTCCCCCATCTGGACTGGGACTGGCATCAGGACCTGCATCATGACTGACTGGGCATAAGCCTGTGGCCGCTCTTTGGTCAGGGGTGCACTGGTATCATCCTAGGACTAGAGAAGGGAGACCACAGCGGAGCAGCAGCGAGTCTACTGAGCAGTGGTGGCAGGTGCAGTAGGGCCTGGGCTCAGGTTCCTTCCTGGCCACCTGCTGCTTCGAGCACTGCTACATCCCTTGGGGGATGTTGGACTGCTGGTTTGGTCAATCCCCTCAGGCCAGGCTGAGGGACCCCCCACTGGTGCACGAATCTGTGCACCAGACCTCTAGTGAAGACATAAAAATCACTCCTACATCTCCCCCCCCATCTAGGTGTCTGGGATATTGTATGTCCTCAATAGGGTGGGAAAAAAGTAGGTTTATAGTTATGAGTTCATGAAATAGAGTTCATTCTTGCATTATTTATTAATTATTGTATTAATTTTCGATACGAGCAACTGTAAACCTACTCCCCCCCCCCCGAATACATCTGTTAAGTCGACAATGATTCAATGAATAAATCGATCACTTCTTCAAACTAAGAGGTGGCAGAAGACAAGGCTAAAATGCAAGTGCCTTCACAAGAAAGCCAAACCCTCATTCTTAGGTCTAGGGTAAAGTGACATGGCTCCAGAACCAAATAAAAGTGTCAGATAATTATTGGACAGAGCCACCTCTTAGTCGCTTCACGTTCATTACTTCCACTTGTCATTGCCATCCACTGTTCTGCCCGGGACTGGTTCATTCGGCTTATTTCTGGCAAGGTTTTCTTGGAAACATTTGTGGAACCAGTATCCTTCAAGGAAGAAAAATAAAAGAACCATCAGGAAAAGACACACACATGCTGAGTAACAGGCAATCTCGTAATGCTTGTGGCACAGGCTGTAGATAGGACCAGCCCTCTTAGGCAGTGGGGTTTGGTGGGAGGAGCTAAGGCATCAGATTGGTCTGGTCCACTTCCTAGCTTTGGCTACTTTGCTTGGTCTGAGCCTTAATTTAGCACTTAGAAATGGGATAATACAAAATATTAAAAACAGGAACTCAAACAGATACTTGTAGGACAATATTATTGCAGCGTCATTCACAATAGCCAAAAGACATAAACAACCCATGTCCACCAACAGCATCAACAGGTGAATGCTGTATATACATGCAATGGGTTATTCAACCATGAAAAGAAATGAAATTCTGATACATGCTACAACATGGATGAACATTGAAAACATGCTAAGTGAAATATGCCAGATACGAAAGGACAAATATTATATGGTTCCACTTATATGAAGTAGGAAATTATACACAAAAAGTAGATTAGGGGTTACCTGGGGATGGGAGTAATGAGGGAATGGGGAGTTAACATGTAATGTTTACAGATTTTGTTTGGCGTGATGAAAAAGTTTTGGAGATGGATAGTGTTGATAGTTGCATTCTACAACATTGGAATGCAATTAATGCTACTGAACTGTTCACTTAAAATTGGTTAAAATAGCAAATTTTGTAATATATATACATATATTATTATTATTACAATAAAAAATGAGATAATAAGACCCAATACCTAGATCCCTTGGATCTTATTATAAGGTATACAAAGCTTTATATTATAGTAGGTACTCAATAAATACTAGTTTCTTTCTCCTCTTTAACAAGACACAGATTTTTACTTTTATATCAACAGTTTTTAAACTTCAGCATGCAGCAGAATCGCCTGGTGATCTTGTTAAAGCATAGACTGCTGGGCCCATCCCCACAGTTTCTGGTTCAGTAGGTCAGGGGTGGAGCCAAGAATGTGCACCTGGTGAGTGCCCAGGTGATGCTGATGCTGCTGGTTTGGGGACCACACTTTGAGAACCATGGTTCTGTACAATACTTGAAACCAAATGGCTCAGCCAGATGTGTCAGAAATCACTGTCTGGAAAGAAAAATCAGTCTTATAACATAGAATTCTAAATACACTAATACTCTGTTCCATACTATACCTTGGCCTCCACTGAACTTGTAATGAGTCAGGAAATGTTGGTCACTTTTGTTTAATCTATACTAATAAAAGCCTAGGTAGCCCTCGTGCCCTCGCGCGATGCCCTCATGTCACCAGAAGATGGCCGGCAGGGGAGGGAAGTTGTGTGCAATCAGGCTGGCAGGGGAGGGCAGTTGGGGGCGATTGGGCTGGCAGGGGAGGGCAGTTGGGGGCGATTGGGCTGGCAGGGGAGGATAGTTGGGGGCCATCGGGCCGGCAGGG
>NW_006288188.1:74793-92089 GCF_000327345.1 Myotis davidii
CGTAAATAAAGACCTTTGAAGAAGATGTGTAACCATGATTCCTAAAGTTCCCTCCAGCTTCCTTATCCTTATCTGAGTCCTGCAGTTCAATCCTGAGGAGGCTTTTTCCCCCTTTTATATCACAGGAACCTTGGGATAATAACCTGCTCCCTACAGGCACCTACTTACCATTCCTTCTACTTTCTACTTCAAAATCCTGACTCCTCCGAAGGGCATGACATCAGTCTGTATCCTCTGCCTCCCTTTCTTCTACAGTCATCTCCCAGTGTCCTAGTCACTACCCTTCAATCATTGACAACTCTGGCACCTTGCTGACTGTCTTCCTCAGCACTACCACGCCTGTCATTTTTCTTCCTGTCATTCTTGGCAACTTCAGAATTAACACAATGTATTTCCCACCTTGATCTCTCAATTCTTGATCTCATCTCCAGTCTTTTCCTCTGCTCCACCTCAGCCACTCATGCCCTCCACCAGGGTTTCTAAGCCGATGCTTCTGACATTCTGAGTCAGCTAATTCTTTCCTGTGAGGGGCCGTTTGGTGCACTGTAGGATGTTGAGCAGCATCCCTGGCCTCTACCCACTGTATGGCAGTAGCAGCCGCCCTCACCATGCATGTCTCGCTGCATTTATGACAATTATTCACTGTTTCTCATGCATTACTTTCTCCATATGAAATGGATCATTCTTTCTCACTGGCACACAAACATACCTTAATATCACCTCTCTAGACAATAGCAAAACCCTCCCATAGTCTCTACTCCCCTTCACAACAAAACTCCCACTTGTCACAGCCATGGTTTCTACTGGCTCCCCTCCTATTCTCTGTCTCTCTCACTAAGTCAGGTGTCACCAACTCCCCACCCCCTGCCAGATGACTCAGTCTTAACAGCAAAAACAAACTCTGTGTTCATCTTACTTCACCTCTCAGCAGGTTGTGATGGAATCGGCCACTTCCTCCTTCTAGAACCAGTTTCTTCTTGTGGCGTGATGAGGCACCCTCCCTGGTTCTCTGCTACCTCAGAAACTGGTCCTTCTCAGGCTCTTCTCCTGGCTCCTCCTCCCTGCCCGATTTCTAAATGGAGAAATCCCTCCAACCTGGGTGGTGTCCCCTTCTCTTCATTTTTACTTTCCCTCTAGGTGACCTTTTACCCAGGCCCCTGGCTTAGATCCCATCTAGAGTTCGATCCCATGTTTATATCCTAGCGCTGACATCCTCCCTGAGCTCCAGATTCAGACATCCAACTAAACTCCGGATCACCTTTCCAAGGACATTTCAAATTGGCCCCCCCTCACATAACTGACCTTGCCTTATGTCCCCGGCTCCATCTCAGATGATTCTTTATCCTTTCCTACCAAGCTCTGTCTGGCTGGCTTTCTTTCTGTTCCTCACACAGGAAAATGTGTTCGTGCACCAGGGCTTTCTACCCGTCGTTCCCTCTACCTGAAATGCTTTCTCTGTTTCTAAGCTGCTCAAATGTCACCAGGCCTTCTCTGACTGACATTTCTAAAGAAGCCCGCCTCAAAAGACCCGTTTGGTTTTCTTCGGAGCACCTCTCATTCTCTATCAAAACCTTATTTTGCATTTCTATGTTTATTATCTTTCCTTTTCTGTAGAATCCAAACACCATGAATGAGGGCAACCTTCTAGGATACAAATAATAGAATCCTTGTATTATTCGCTTTCATCTCAAGTGCTAAGAGCTGAGCCAGAGACACAGGAGGTGTTTGTTGACTGGCTGACTGAATGGCTATGACAGAGCAACCAAGAACAATCTCCTGATTAGCCCAGCAACACAGAGACCTTTGCCTCTCACCATTTGCTGCCCCAGGCAACATAGTAAGAGTCTATATGGCTGTCAAGTTTAAAACATCCCTGATCACAGAGAAAAGGACAAGTTAGGAAAATAACTATGTATGCTTGTCTCCACACAAAACATTTTAGAACTCATCCAGAAATAAAATAATAAAATTCCTCTCTGTTAACAGTTAGGAAGGCACTGGCATGGTGGATAGTGGTGTGAGCTCTGAAGCTGACTGAATGGCCTGGGTTGGAATCCAGCTCTGCCACTCCTTAGCAGTGCAACTTTGGGCAAATCCACCTCTCTGAGACTCAGTTGTTTTCATCTGTAACGTGGAGGAAAACAACGCCAACTGGAGTTGATATGAAGATTAAATGTGTTGATCCACTTGGAGTACTCGGATTAGTTAGTGGGAAAGCAATGCATTTGGGGGAGTCTCATTGTTAGGAAGCCAGATGAGGAAGTGAGAATTACATAATATTTTTAAAAAGCATTCTAAGAAATTTGAATATATACAAATGATACAATTCTGCTTTAAAATCTAGAGGGAAAAATGATTTTAAAGAAACAACATTAATAGATACCTGATAAGTTGTCACAAAGTTGGCATATGTTCCAGCAAAAATGTGTTTGACTTGAACACCCACAAGGTCTAAAAGAAAGTGATAAATCCATGCTTATTGCTTTTATAAGTAAAAAAATAAATCTTTTGGTGTAAATCTAAAACGTCTCTTAAAAATAGTCTTTAAAAAATCTGATTATTACCAAGCTAAATTGACTTCCTTAAAGGCAATTTATAATCTTCTGAATGGATTTTGACTAGAAAAGATTAATTTTGAACAGGTTACATGTCATATATTCACTTGGCCGAAAATTTAATTTTTCATGCATTTGCGTCATGAAGCTAGGCTAATGTGCTTTATAAGAGGTTTGATTAAATATATAGTAAAAGTGTATTGCTCTGATGCTTAAGTAACTGATTTGGGGTCTTCTTTTGTATTACCTAATCTTTAGAAAAGGTTATCAAATACTCCAGGAATCACTACATAAGAAAAATGCATATTGCACAAATGAAAAATAATAGCACTAAAACAAACAAACAAAAATAATAATAGCACTAGATGAACATAGTTCTGTGCACTCCTTTGAGAAGAAGCTGAATCATATTTTTCCTCAGTGAAATCAATTAACAGAAAATCATGAGCGAGTGGGACCACTTATACCATCAGCAGAAATCAGGCAGCTAATGTCAGAGTTTTCTGTCTGGGCCTCCGGATGAGGTGAGCTGCTTGTGCAACTTGATCCATGACCAAAAGACACCACCCTACGAGCGGTGTAGACATACGCAAGGGTGTGGAAACTGCAGGAGAGAGAATACATACAGTGAAGATCAGGATACTCATGCTTTCTGAGAAAGATGATGTCTCTTAACACACACACACACACACACACACACACACACACACACAGATTTATCTCACTCTAAGTACACAGATCCCTTATCACAATGTCCGTGTTAGAGGGTGCCAAACGACGTGGCTAAACAAATGGTAGGTGAACATTACTAACCTTAAACATAGAATATAATCGATGGATCTTTACTATGGTTTCTATAGTTTGTGTTTAAAATGCAAGTGTTTTATTTTATGAATTACTAGTAGGTAAATGATACTCAAAGTGTCCTCATAACTAGTTTATGCAAAACTCTGAATATACATGCAAATATTCTTCATCTTCTACATGCATGAGCATGAGATTACCAAGTACCACTGTTTTTGTTATACACCCACTCCCCACCCTCCAGCAACTAGTTAGGTGGTCTCTACACAGTAAACTTCAAAATAATCCCTATTAAGTAAATGCCTAGGGTGAAAAAGAAAATAATGAAAAAATTAACCTATATTTGAAAAAAGTAAATTTCAGAAAAGAAAATTATCTATAAAAAGAATTGTCATATTTTAGGGTTGTAAGCTTTGGTAACATTCCACATGAGTTCTTGCTTTTATTTTTTTTAAGATTTCTATGTGAGCCCTGGCCTGTTTGGCTAAGTGGATAGAGTGTTGGCCTGTGACCTGAGGGGCCCTGGGTTCAATTCTGGTCGGGGGCACATGCCTGGGTTGCGGGCTTGATCCCCAGCGGAGGGCGTGCAGGAGGCAGCCGGTCAACGGTTCTCTCTCATCATTGATGTTTCTGTCTCTCTCTCCCTCTCTTTTCCTCTCTGAAATCAATAAAAAATATTTTTAAAAGATTTTTATTTGAGTTTTAGAGACAGAGAAACATTGATGTGAGAGAGAAACATTGATTGGCTGCCTCCTGCATGCCCCCTACCAGAGATTGAGCCCACAACTCCACGTATGCCCTGACCAAGAATTGAACTGGCAAACTATTTGCACAGGACAACACCCAACCAACTGAGACACACTGGCCAGGGCCATATGACTCATTTCTAAGTCATATTCTCTATAATAATAAAAGTATAATATGCTAATTAGACTGACGACCTTCTGGACAAAGCTGGGGCTGCGAGGGAAGCCCAGGTCCCAGGTGCCAGAGGGAAGCCAGTGTCAGCAGCCAGGGGTAGGAAGGTCTACTCTTGCATGAATTTCATGCATTGGATCTCTAGTCTATAATAATAAAAGGATAATATGCTAATTAGACCAGACAGCTGAACGACCTTCCAGACATCCTTCCGGACGACCTTCTAGATGAAGCCAGGGCTGTGAGGACTGAGGCGGCCACCACGGCTGCGAGGGCCGAGCCTCTTGCACAAATTTCGTGCATCGGGTCTCTAGTATATAGTAAAACACTAATATGCAAATTGACCAAACGGTGGAGCAACTGATTGCTATGACGTGCACTGACCACCAGGGGGCAGACACTCAACGCAGGAGCTGCCCCTGGTGGTCAGTGCACTCTGACAGGCAGAGCGCTGCTCAGTCAGAAGCCAGGCTCGCGGCTGGTGAGCATAGAGGCAGTGGTGAGAATCTCTCCTGCCTCTGCTGTAGGCTGGCAGTAAGGAGCAAGAGGTCCCGGACATCCCCGGAGGGGTCCCAGACTGCGAGAGTGTGCAGGCCGGGCTGAAGGACGCCCCCCCCCCCCCCCAGTGCACGAAATTTCATGCCCCAGGCCTCTAGTGTGTGTGTATACACACACACACACACACACACACACACACACACACATATACAAACAAAAGAAAGAAAGAAAGACGCTTATTACCTTCCGCAATCTATCTGTGAAACTAGGCCATCAATTCTTTCCACTTCTTGTGGACCACTCTTCTTAGCAGTGGGGCTGTGTCCCAGCTGTCCAAAGCAATTGTCTCCAAATGTGAACACTTTCCCATTCTGTTTAAAAAAGTTGAAATCAAACTAATTTCAGGTTAAAAAAAAGTAATTAAAAAGTTAATGATTACATATCATAACAGAGGTATATGAGAACACTATGTGAAATATCCTATATAATAAAAGCCTAATGTGCAAATTGTTTGACCAGGAGTTTGACCGGGAGTTCAACTGCTTGCTCTGATGTGTGCTGACCACCAGGGCGTGGTGCAGAACATGGCAGGCATCGGCAATGTGGTGCTGGCATCGGGCAGCAGTGGAGGTGCTGCTGGCACCAATGGGCCCTGATGAGAGTGGGACCATGGCGGGATGGTGGAGCAGGTGAGTGGGCGGTGCCAGGCCCCAAGGTGGGTGCGAGTAGGGGCCTGATTCCCCTGCCGATTGCCCCACAGACGGTGACCAGTGGAGGGGGGCAGGGCCACCCCCTGCTCCTAGGTGCTGAGAGAGCTGGGTGGGGGGCCTGGCCCCAATTGATCCTCTCACAGGCAGGATGGTGGAGCAGGTGAGGGGATGGCACCAGGCCACAGCCGGGTTGCGAGGCTGGGGGCACAAGCTGGGGCCCAATCCCCGCAGGCCATCCCGAGGGACCTCATCTGTACACGAATTCATGCACTGAGCCTCTAGTAAGCTCTATATAAGGAGGAGGGGTCTATATTTACTATTTCTAATAGTGAATATAGAGTTAACACATTAAAAATAAAATATCATTGGTACTTCCTTAAGAATTAGGCATTTAATACATGTTTGTACAATGAATGGATGGACAAATTAATTGGTTCAAAAATTACACTAACATTTAGTATGGGATTGCTTTATTTATTTGTTCATTCTTCTGGAAATAATCTCTTTTCAAAAGAATTATTTTTTAATTTTATTTATTATTTTAGTTTCAGGCGTACAACATACGATTAGACATTTATATACCTTACAAAGTGATCACCCCATTAAGTCTACTACCCATCTGACATCATACACAAAATATTATTGATTATACACCCTATCCTGTACTTTACATTCCCATGACTATTTTTATAACTGGCAATTAAAACTAATTTTATAACTTCTTAATCCCTTCACCTTTTTCACCCAGTCCCCCGCTCCTGCTTCCCCCACCCCCAGGAAAAGAGATCATATTAGGTGTTTGGTATCCAGAGCCTCCACTCTTTCAACCCCTTTGCTGATGCAAATAAGGGTAAATATCTGCTTCCTGCTGGCACAGAGGATTATGTCCATATAAGAATTCAACAGAAAAACGGCAGGAAGACCCTTACTACTGTCCAAGGGATCACTGATGATTACGATAAAAAGAAACTAGTGAAGGTGTTTAAGAAGAAATTTGTCTGCAATATTACTGTAATTGAGCATCCAGGATACAGATAAGTAATTCAGCTACAGGAGGACCAGTACAAGAACATATGCCAATTCCTCATAGAGATTGGACTGGCTAAGGATGACCAGCTGAAGGTTCACTGTCAAAAGTTTAATTGTAAAATTGATTTGAGAGAGAGAAAGAGCTGGGGGAGGGAGGGTTTGAGAGAAAAACATCAACTTGTTGTTCCACTTATTTATGCACTCATTGATTCTCGCTAATCAAATTAGTTCAACCAGGGATTGAACCTGAAACCTTGGTGTATCAGGATGATGCTCTAACCAACTGAGCTATCTGGCCAGAGGCCCTTGTCACAAGTTTAAAAACCTCACCACTTGTATAATGTAACCAACTGGTGTCTGCTTTTAACTTGGATTAGTGTGACTTCTTCATGCAATAAGCTGAAGAAAGCACCCCCCACCATGCATTCTTCTAGGAATTTTGTGGTTTCAGATCTTACATTTAAATCTTCAATCCATTTTGTGTTTATTTTTGTATACGGTTTAAGAAAATGTTCTAGTTTTATTATTATTATTTTTTGCATGTATCTGTCCACTTTCCCCAACATCATTTATTGAAGAAACTATCTTGTACATTCTTGGCTTCTTTAGATTAACTGACTATATAGATGTGGGTTTATTTTTTAGGCTCTCTATTCTGTTCCATTGATCTATATGTCTATTTTTATGCCAGTACAATATTTTTTTTATTACTATAGCCTTGTACTATAGTTTAATATCCGCTATCATAATTCTACTAACTTTTTTTTTCTTCCTCAAGATTGCTGTGGCTACTTCGGGTCTTTGTGGTTCCATGTAAATGTTTGTAATATTTGTTCTAGTTATCTGAAATATGCAATTGGTATCTTAATAGAATGGCGTTGAATCTATAGCCTGAGTAAAGGTCTTTCACAACCCTGGTTAAATTTATTCCTAGATACAGTGGGGCTTTAACTTACGAGTTTAATTCATTCCATGACAGAGCTCGTAACTCTAATTACTCGTATGTCAAATCATTAAAGTGAACGAGTGAGACACGTGATGCTGGGCTGATGTTGTGCTGTTCACTGTGACATTCGCTGCACCTACTAGCGATGGGCTATCTGAAGCTGGCTTGTAACCCGAATTTTAGCTCGCAACTCAAAGCAAAAAATCGGCTGAGAGATGGCTCGTATCTTGAAAAACTCGTTAGTTGGGACACTCGTAAGTCAAGGCCCCACTGTATTTTTTTGATGCAATTGTTTTCTTTTTTAAAAATACATTTTTATTGATTTCAGAGAGGAAAGGAGAGGGAGAGAGAGATAGAAACATCAATGATCAGAGAGAATCATTGATTAGCTGCCTTTTGCATGCCCCTTATTGGGGATCGAGCCCGCGATCCAGGCATGTGTCCTTGACTGGAATCAAACCCAGGACCTTTCAGTCCACAGGCCAACGCTTTATCCACTGAGCGAAACTGGCTAGGGCTGTAATTGTTTTCTTAATTTCTTTTTCTTACAAAGCTCAATACTGGTGTATAAAAATGCAATCACGCCCTAACTGGTCTGGCTCAGTGGATAGAGCGTCGGCCTGCGGACTGAAAGGTCCCAGGTTCGATTCCGGTCAAGGGCATGTACCTGGGTTGCATGCACATCCCCAGTGGGGGGTGTGCAGGAGGCAGCTGGTCGATGTTTCTCTCTCATCGATGTTTCTGACTCTCTGTCCCTCTCCCTTCCTCTCTGTAAAAAATCAATAAAGTATATTTAAAAAAAAATGCAACCACTTTCTGAATATTAAATTTATATCCTGCTACTTTACTAAACTCATTTAAATTCTAATAGTTTTTTGGAGGCATCTTTAAGGTTCTCTCTATATAGTATCATATCATCTGTAAATAATGGCAGTTTTACTTCTTCTTTTCCAATTTGGATACATTTTCTTTCTTTTTCTTGTTTGATTGCTGTGGCTAGGACTTCCACTACTATGATGAATTAAGAGTGGTGAAAGTAGACATCCCTGTCTTGTTCCTGTTCTTAAAGAAAAAGCTCTGAACTTTTCACCATTGAATATAATGTTAGCTGTGGGTTTGTCATATACTGTCTTTATTATGTTGACATATGTTCCCTCTATCCCCACTTTACTGAGACTTTTTATCATAAATGGATGTTTGATATTTTCAAATGCTTTTTCTGCATCTATTGATATGATCCTATGATTTTTATATTTCATTTCATGTCACTTCTCTTTCATTTCTGATTTTATTTATTTGAGTTCTCTTTTTTTCTTAATGAGTCTGGTTTATCAATTTTACCTTTTATCTCTTTTATCTTTCAAAGAACCAGTTCTTGATTTCATTGATCTTTTCTATTGTTTTTTTTTTAGCATCTATTTTCATTTATTTCTGCTCTTTTATTATTTCTTTCTTTCTACTCACTTTGGGTTTCGTTCTTCTTTTTCTAATTCCTTTAGATGTAACCTTAAATTGTTTGAGATTTTTCTTGTTTCTTGAAATAGGTCTGGTTTGCTATGAATTTCCCTCTTAGAACTGCTTTGACCATGTCCCATAAATTTTGGGTCATTGTGTATTCCTTTTCATTTGCCTCAAGATATCTTCAAAAGATGATTCTTGATTAAAACAACTCTAGACTTCTCTTGTCAATTAAGAATGATATAATTCAAATATGCTTTTCAAACAAATAGTAAAAATTATGTTAGATATTTAGTCTTTACATTTCAACCACAGTTGTCGAGTCTATAACTTATGGCTATGGAAAAAAATTCATCACAAAGGAATATCCTATATAGCCAGTACAAAAAGAGGAAGGCAACATTCAGGAAATCAGTTCATATCTGTGCCAAGCAAGAAGTGGAACAATGTATGTTCTAGTTTGTAATGTGGATTATTGAAAATTATAAAAATTACTTTGTGCTCCTATAATAAATTTTATTTGTAGAACCACATTATGAATAGTTACTAAAAAGATTCTCTCCTATTAATCTAATTTAGTAGGTATATAAAACTATATCCTCAAGCTAAAATTAACTTTTGTTATAGGATCTTGAAAATTTCATGGTTAATATCGGGTAACTTCTCCTTTTAAAGATTTGTACACTGAATGGATATATTGAGATATTGATCCACAACTTGATTTCAACAATAATTAGTAACTGAACCTTGTGGTAACATTTGATTGAAATTTTGAAAAATAGCAAGACATTTTGAATTACCTGGGTAAGCACTGCAGTGTGTTCATAGCCACAGCTGATGTAAATCACATCTAGACTCTTTAGCCGACCAACTGAAAGAGGCTTGTAGCTTTGCACTGTTGAAAGAAGTATAAGAAGCAGACTCAGTTATCATGAGTTTTTATATTTTTATTATCTTATAATTAATTAACATAATTTTTAGAAGTGAATAAATAACCAGAGGTATTAGAAAACAAAGGAAAAACCCTGCTTTGGGAAAGAAAAGCAGTCTTTTAGCATGTATTTCTGGAAACTATTTAATCTTCTTTCCTGAATCTACTGTCCTGGAAAGCTAAGCTTTAAGACCTTCATCCTAATTATAGTGTCATCATGTTGAATTCATTTCTATCACACAGTAGGTATTTTGCAAATATGTAATAGTAGTTAAGAAAATACAAGAACCTACTTCATGCTGACAGAGTTAAATGAAATTAGATGTAAGTGCTCAGCATGATACTAGCACTAAACAGGTGCTAAAGATGTGTTAGTTGAATGTACTAGTAAAAAATTGAACAGAGGAGGACAGGGCCCATGGGGAAGACTTCACAGTGAGTTTTGTTTAAAGGTTGCCAAAGGAACTGGTGATTTCTCCTACTGCTACCAGGTTTCTAATCCAGTGGTTCCAAAATTTTGCTGCACAGCAGAATCACCCAAGAGATCTTTGTTAATGACTGATGCCTGACATGTACCCAAACATCCTGATTTAATTGGTATAGGGTCCAACCAGGACATTGGGATTTTTAAATGCTCTCATGGTAGACAGAAAAATGGCCTCCCAAAGATATCCATGTCCTTTTTTCCAGAGCCTGTGAACATGTTAGGGTACATGTCAAAGGGGAGTTAAAGAAGCAGATGGAATCAAAATTGCTAATCAGTTGACCTTAAAACAGGGAGATCACAAGAGTCCTTTAACTGAAGAAATGGGAGGTAGACGTGTCAATGTCAGAATAATGCGACTTGAGAAAGACTTAGCCAGCCATTGCTGGTTCTGAAGAAGAAAGGGGGCTGAGTGAAGGAATGCAGGTGGTCTTTAGAAGCTGGACAAGAGAAGACAATGGCTTCTGCCCTAGAGCCTCCAGAAAGGAACACAGCCCTGCTGACACCTTGATGTTAGCTCAGGGAGGCCCACACCAGACTTCAGACCACTGGAACAATAAGATAACACATCCGTGTTGTTTTAAGCCACTACGTTTGTGATAATTTGTTACAGCAACCATAAAAAATTAATGTAGCCACCAGGTGATTCTAATGTTCCATAAAGTTTGGGAATCAGTGTTCTAACCTCTGAGACTACCCTTTGCAGAGTTGGTCTTCCAACTGGAAAGAAATAATAATTTATTGCAGGCACAAGATTATCTCCTTACCTGGAATATCTTTCCCGCTGAGGGCCAGCTGCCCTGCACTGTTGCTTCCCCAGCCAAATGAAGTCCCAGAGAGAGACAGGGCAAAGCTGTGGGCCCCTCCTGCAGCCACCTGAGCCAGCGGGATCCCCTCCAGGGACCTCACCCGCTGCGGGCTGGCTTGGGAGGGAAAGTCCTTCCCCAGGCCCAGCTGCCCGTGGCTGTTCTTTCCCCATGAAAACGCTTTGCCATCTACAGAAATAAAGAAGAGAAATTCAGAATCGCAAGTAGAAACTGCCACCCTAATTCAAAAAAATCTTTAAAAAGTAAAACAGGGTTAAATAAGGTTAAAGTATTCTGACTAAAGACAAAGTCAAGATCACCATCAGAGGTCCCTTCTAACAACATCCACTCCTCTTCTCCTTCCAAGTAAAGGGCAACTGTGTTCTTTCAGGTGCTCAGGCCAAAAATCTTGGAGTCATCCTTGACTCCTCTCTTTCCTTTACATCTTCCAACCCAGCAGATCCTAAAGCCTCTACTGTCAGAGTTTATACAGAATCCAGCTACTTCTCACCTCCCCACTGTTAGCTCCTCAGTGGCCAAATCACCATCATTTCTGTCCTGGAAAATTACAACAGCACCTTTCTGGACTCCCAGATCCCACCTTTGCCCCCAGCAGTCTGTTCCAAAGAGTAGCCAGAGTGAGTGACCTTTTAAAGGTATGAGTCAGGTCGAACCATTCAGGAGCTTACTATCTCACTCAAGAATAGACTGATTCTTGCCACAGCTCACAAACCCCACGTGCCCAGTATTTCCCACGACCACTTCTCAGACCTCATCTGCCCCTTCCTCATGCCTCTCCATATACCCTGCTCTTGCTGAGCACACCACTGGGCATGCCCCCTACCTCATCACCTTTGTTTTGGGATCATTCTTCTGGATCATGCCATAGCATCGTATCTTCTTCCTTCCCTTTTGGTCTCTGCTCATATGTCACCTAATAAGAGATAGCTTCCCTGACTTCCTGTCTAAACAGAAAAACCCCTTTCCTTCACCCAAGCACTTGCTCTCTGTCCTTTTACCCTCACTTACTTTTCTTCAGACTCCTTATCCTTATCTGTTATACTACATAACTATTTGTCTCTGTTTTTAAGGGTCTCTTCTCCTACTTCTCTTCCTATCTAATAAAGAGGGAATATGAAAATTGACCATCATGCCATCACAAAGATGGTGGTGCCCATAGCCACAAGATGGCGGCGCCCAGTCCCCTCAGCCCCACCAGAGTCCCCCAGTCCTTTTAGCTCAGCTGGGGGTGTGGCAGGCATGCGGTGAGGCTGGACCCACCCTCAGCCCCCCAGCCACCCAGGGCCAGCCCAAGGTGCAGGCAAGCCTTGGATGGTGGCTGCCTAGGCGCCCAGGGCCGCCTGAGGCTTGCGCTGCTGGCAGTGGCAGCAGCAGAGGTGTGATGGGGCATCGCTTTCCCCTGATCACTGGGTCGCCTCCCACCCCTGAGGACTCCCAGACTATGAGAGGGGGCAGGCTGGGCTGAGGGACACCCCCTCCAGTGCATGAATTTTCATGCACCGGGCCTCTAGTCTGAATATAAGCTTCCTGAAAGCAGGGTCTTATGTTTCTTCACTGCTATATTCCTTTGTTAGAATCACTGCAGGCACTTGGTAAATATTTGTGAAATGACTCCATGGCGGGGAGGGGACAGGAACCAACATTTTATGTTGAATTTGACCAGAGAGGGAAAATTAATATCAAATTTTTAAAAAGTTGCTCTAATGCTTAATTATTTGTCCAGAGAAACGCCGCACATCTCAGATTTGTAAGTTATTATATCTAACTTTTATTTTGAACTCTTCTAAGTTATTTCTATCACTGAAAACAATTTTTGAGAACATGCTGCAAAATGTCAAACTGTCATGAAAGTGTATGAGAACTCACAGTTCACCACAGCAAATGCATTGAGTGCTGGGTTCTACACAGCTTTTACATTCCAGATCAACATAAAGACAAATCAATGCTCCAAGGAAAAAATTCAAATCATTTCCATAATTAAGAAGTTCCATTTGTTCAGTGGTTGAGCATCAGCCTATTATGAACCAGGAGGTCATGGTTTGATTCCTGGGTCAGGGCACATGCCTGGGTTGCAGGTTCAATCTGTAACAGGGGTTGTGCAGGAGGCAGCTGATCATTGATTCTCTCTCATCATTGATGTTTCTATCTTTCTTTCCCTCTCCCTTCCTCTCTGAAATCAATACATGGATGTATTTTGAGGGCATTAGGCTGTGTGAAATAAGTCAGACAAAGACAAATACTGTATGATCTCACTTACACGTTGAATCTTAAAAAAACACACCAACAACTCATGGATAAGAACAGAGTGGTGGTTGCCAAGAGTTAGGGATAAAATGGGTGAAGGGAATCAAAAGATAGAAACTTCTAGTTATAAAATAAATGCCATGGGAATGTAATGTTCAGCATGGCCACTAGAGTTAATAATACTGTATTGCATATTTGAAAGTTGCAAAGAGAATACATCTTAAAAGTTCTCATTATAAGAAAAAAAATTCTGTAACTGTTTGGTGACAGATGCTAACTAGATTTATTGTGATTATTTCACAGTGTATACAAATATTAATCATTATGTTGTACACCTGACACTAAATAATGTTGTACGTCAATTATACCTCAATAAAAATATACATTTTCTAATTTTAGAAAAGAAGAAAAATAAGAAAGGAAAAGAAACTAATATTCATTGTACCCTACATGCTATGGACTGTTCAGGATAAATTGTGTACCTTCTCTCACTGAACCTTCTAAACAACTTTTAAGTTATGCATCAATATTCCTACAGATGAGAAAACTGAGACTCAACAAAGTTAAATAACTTGGCTTAGATCAAATAGCTAGAAGTGGTAGGTAGAAGGAAGCACACTATAGCTCTGGGATTGTCCTGGTTGCATAGCCTACATGGTATAGTGATTAAGAACGTAAGATTGGGATATAAACATAGTGAAAGTCTCTGAGCCCAACTATCCTTATTTCTGAAATAAGGATACAAATAATACCGAGGTTCTGTGTTTTAAAATATTTTTATTTATTTAAAATTTTTATTGATCTTGAGAAAGTGAGAGAGAGAGAAACATTGATGTGTGAGAGAAACATTGATCGGTTGCCTCCCGCACGCATGTGGCCCAACAAGGGATCGAACCCGAAACCTGGGTATGTGCCCTGACCATGTGGAACCCACCACCTTTGGGTGCATTGGACGACAGTTCAACCAACTCAGCCACACCAGCCAGGGCCCTAGCTTCTGTGTTTTAGGCAATTACATGAGACAACACATGTAAAGCATTTAAGAGTAGCACATAGAAGGCAACTAAGAAATGTTGGCTGTCCCTGGCCCCAGTGTCACAATGGCATTTATGCACACGAAACCACCAGAGGGACACACAAATGTCAGATATCTCTTGAAGGGGATCAGAATATGCCCCGTTTGGAAGATTATTTTGAGCTGAAGGCAACTGAGAATTAACAGTTGCGGAAAGGGTTCTCTGCCCTCCCCTTATCCACCCGAAGGCAAGGCATAAATTTCCTTTTGTGACAGCGTCCCCTTGGTACCAGGAATGGGAGAGGGACTCATCACCAGAGACGGAGAGTCAGCATTGGCGTGAGGGTGCCTCAACCACCCTTAGTGAAATCACACTCATCTTCCATTAGTTCCCCCCACATGTTTTCAAGTCCCTTTCCCACAGTTTCTCTCCCCTAGCCCAAACCTCCTTTCCTTTGCTCACATGGTATATAAGCCCCAGAATCTAACCACTTCTTGGGTTTCACTTCTTTTCGTGAACTCCCATGCACGAAAGTATCAATAAAAATGATGTGCCTTTTTTCTTAGTAATTTGTCGTTTCTTATATTTGTAGCCCTCCAGGTACTGAAACTAAGGAGTAAAGGGAAAGTTTTTCCTCCCTGACACTTTCCATTGAAATTTGGCAGGATGGACAAAGGATTGAGAATGTTGATTAAAAAAAAAAAGTAGCCATGATTTTGACGTCTCTTTCTTTGATCTAAGTAAAAAAGAGAATAGGCCTTTGTCTACCTGAATTTTCCAGTGAAGACAAGCCATTCCACAAAAAGGGCAAAATGCTGGAAATAAAACCACTACTGGGTTCTGAGAGAGTCAGCCAATCAGATCATGTAAGCAGAAATGGTCTTTATGGCAGTGAAATATGAATTAGGCAACAGTTAAGAGTATAATAAGAACAAAGAAAATTGAAAAAACATATGAAAACAACATCTCTTCTGAAATCTGGAGAGTTAAAAACTTCTAAATGCGTTAAAGTGAACCCCAATGCATTAAAAGCCAACAGGAGATCGAAAACATCTTTTTTTACCTTCTGATAATGCCAGGGAATGGTGGTCTCCACAGGAAACTTGTAATGTACCAACTTTTATTCGATACTTATTGATGTGAAAGAAAAATAACGTTCTTCATCCACATATAGCACAGGGCATTAGAACTTATAGGATACTATTTCAATCCCTGTGAGGAAAAACAAAACCATTGGGTTGAATTGCCTCTACAGGATCAAAACGTAACTTTTATCCGCAATTTCACTCAAAGAAGTCAGATATGTTTCAAGTTGTAGAACTAGACTCAAACCTTGGTCTTTCCGTTCAAGTTCAATGATCATTCCTCAAGCCACAGCAATTTCTCACATGATTTAACGACCTCCGTGGGTAACAAGGTAACTTCCTAGTATTAGAAAACATGCTCTTAACCATTTCCAAAGTGTGTAATTCATGAACACAAAATTCAGACTGCTTGTCATATCATTTGTCCTAGAAAACTTTTTGTGAGGATATGATTCCCCCCCTCCATTTTACTAAGTAAAATATTAGGACCCAGTGATTATAACAAAAAGGTTATTTTGAAAGAAAAACATTTCTTTTTCCAATTTGGGTGCAGTGATTTGAGGACCTGCAATTAATTGACAATAGACAGATTAACAGTAGAAAAGACATGGCTTATTTATATGTACACATGGGAGCTCCCATGTGTGGGTTTTGTTTTGTTTTTTTGATGCTGATAGGACAGCTGAATTCACGGGAAACTCCTTGCTAAGAGGGTTAATGGCAGCTGAATTTTAGGAGGCACTGCTTTAGTCATATAGGGAAATTCAGATAAATTGCTTTCTCCATCTTCAGTAGCTCAAATGTTTTTACTTTAATCTTTATGCCAACTCAGGGGGTCCAAGTTGTATAGATATTTCCAATAGATTAGATTAAGACTGAAGGGTCACATGTTCACATTCACCATGCCCTTCTCTTTCATAGGACTTTAAATAAGAATTGGTGTTACAAGTTTTCCCCCCGCCTCCTCCCTGCAATATACTGTAATGGTTGAGGTTAGAGACTGTGTTTGTTGGCATAGTCATCTTTGTACCCTGGCATCTTGCATGGTACTTGGCAGGTGGAACTCAAAAATATTGAATGAATGAATGAATGAATGAACTGAAATACTTACGTCAGTGTAAAAATTATTTCCTTAAATTCTCCAATCCCCAGTTGTCCTTCAGAACCAGCTCCCCATGCAAAGACCCTTCCTTTGTGACAAACAGCCAGGGAGTGCTCCTTTCCACAGCTCACGAAAACAACGTGTAGAGTTTCCAGTGCCTTAATGGGTTCTTCAGGAACAAAAACAAAGCAAAACAAACCCCCACAGATTAATTTAACAGAAAGTTCAAGACAGTACTTTTCCTTCAAAAAGAAGGGTCATTCAAATTGCTTGTCTCTTCCAACAGGCCTTTAAATCAAGGCCTAACGTCCATGCTAAAGGTCTGAAGGAAATAGCTCAGTGTGTGTTATACTGTCTTTATGGGAATATAGCTGGTATTCAAAAGGGTGGGCATCACGGAAGAGGGGAAGCTGGAGGAACTATGACACTTGAGCTAATGTTCCTTTCTATGATGGTGGTAGTAAAACCCAGCAAGATGAAGGGAGTTGGAAAGAAGATGGGATTGCTTCTCTACTCTTTTGGATCCCCAGCCCTGAACAGTGAGAACAAGGAATTAATCCCTTGCCCAGGAGGAAAAAGCAGGGAGCCTGTCTCATGAGTGTGGGAGGCAGAAGCCAGATCTCACAATGAAGAGTGCAGTGAATGCCTCTAAACGGGCCAAGTGGGCCCACAAATGGAAACATCATCTC
>NW_006288188.1:92361-93377 GCF_000327345.1 Myotis davidii
GTAATATATGTAGAAATGTTTAAAAATGTATAAAAAATGTTAAGAAAGGTTTAAAACGTTTGAGTTAATTTTCCTTGAAACTTAAAGTGTGATATTAAGGACACATTTCCCATTGCCCTAAGGCGTGTGTATTTTATAGATAAGGATTTGAACTTTAGTTATTGACTCAGAGTGACTTGTCAAGATAACCATTTGAGTGAGTGATGTATTTTTCCTAAGATAATCACATGTAGCCCCTTGCCCTGTTTGAGATTAACATGTGTGCATTGACGTAATTTATTGATAGCCACCTGAACTGTTGCCGGTGTGGTACAGACTTTAAAAATGGGATCCTCCCTAGCTGGTTTGGCTCAGTGGATAGAGCGTCAGCCTGTGGACTGAAGGGTCCCAGGTTCAATTCCAGTCAAGGGCACATGTCTGGGTTGCAGGCTGGATCCCCAGTAAGGGGCCTGCAGGAGGCAGCCGATCAATGATGCTCTCTCATCATTGATGTTTCTATTTCTATCTCTCTCTCCCTCTCCCTTCCTCTCTGAAATCAATAAAAATATTTTTAAAAAATGGGGGTCCTGACCAGCCAACGGTGCTTGCCTGTTGAGACAGCCACAAAGGCATGTCCTCCTGTCAGTCCGGCAAGCAACGCCATTCCATGTTTCTTTTCTTGCCAGATGACAGAAGAACGGCCAGTACCTCTCGATCAAGATGCGACTGAGCTCTCGAGTGAGGAATGCTGACCCCTGCATCCAGACCGGACCAGCCCAGCTGCCGGACCCCAGAGGACAGCACCACTGGGATCCCCATTAAGCCTGTACCCACAGCATCAGGAACTTGTGTGAGTAATAAAGTGCTGGGTGATTTGCAGCTGCATATGTTTCATGTGCTGTCATTCCTCCAGCAGTTAACTGAATTATTTTGCATACGCTCAGAATTAAAATCAAAGCTTCTGGTCTTTTCAGTCCTAGGCCTGCCCTTGGCCTGCTTGCGTAGAGTAGCCTCTTCGCTAGCAACTCCTTGAATGT
>NW_006288188.1:94372-97623 GCF_000327345.1 Myotis davidii
AGAGAGATAGAGAGTTAGAAACATCGATGAGAGAGAAACATCGATCAGCTGCCTCCTGCACATCTCCCACTGGGGATGTACCCGCAACCCAGATACATGCCCTTGACCGGAATCGAACCTGGGACCCTTCTGTCTGCAGGCCGATGCTCTATCCACTGAGCCAAACCGGTTTCGGCAGGACTTCTTGAGTTTAACTTATTTTCTGTGAACTCCTGTGCACCAAAACTATTGATAAAATTGTATGCTTCTTCTCTTGTCTAAGTTTGCAGATCCTCCTGATTAAGAAGGTATAGGAAATGTTTTTTTCCCAGACACAACCCTTAGAATTTATTCTTATTAAGGAATTAGAAACTTCATCAAATAATATCTACAGTAATGCCAATCATAATTTTATTTATAAAAGCCCCTAATGAAAAAAAAATACTAATGTCAACAAAAGGAGAATAATTTAAGAGCCTGGAATGTTATGCTACAATTTGAAGTGTATTTTCAAAAATATGTAATAAAAAGGCAGTAAGTTCATGATACTATGTTCAGTGAAAATGCAATTTAACAGAATTATATAAATACTGGGTTTACAAAACTGTATAATGACATGATTTCATAAAGATTAAATACATAAAATATAAAAAAAGCAAAAAGGCAATGCAACAAAATATTAGCAGTTGTCTTTGGGTATTGGAACTATTGGCTAGTTCTTCCCCTGTGTTTCCACAACAATTAGTAATGGTAAAAATGCTATTACATATATTTTTAATTTTAAGAAAAAAGAAGCCCATAATTTCTGGGAGAAACCAAGATGGTGGCATAGGTAAACATCGGAAATTGCTGCCTTCCACAACCACTTCAAAACTACAATTAAGAGACAAAACAGACATCATCCAGAACCACAGGAAGGCTGGCTGAGTGGAAATTCTACAACTAGAAGGAAAGAGAAAAGCACTCTGAGACTCAGAGGAGGTGCGGAAGTAAAGTGCAGAGGTACAGAGGCGCACGCAGAAAGGGCTGGCAACGGAGGACGCTGGTGTCTTTTTCAATTGGGAGGGAGTCTCAAGCTCCCGACTGCTCTGAACTCCAGTTCCGGGCAAGTCTCTGGGGACCCAGACTCATATGGGGAGAAACTGGACTGTCTGGTAGCAGGCAGAACTCAGAACTCGAGGGCGGCTTTCTCTCAGAGGTGCTTGCAGCAATTACCGTGGGACACTGAGACCTGGGGGGGCCACTTAGGGCAGGACTGAGGATCAGCCATAGTTGTTTGCTCTGCCTTGTTGATTCCCTGAGACCCAGCCCCATCCAAGCTGTGAGCAGAGGCTTTTGCATATGAATGCCCTGGCCCTTTGAGATCTAAAATACCTAACAAACTGCAGCTGGGTCAGAGAGACCCAGAACATCCAAAAGAAGGCTCAAGGCCCCACAGCAGCTTGCATTCCTTCACAGCCGGGCCTAATCTGGGCACCTCCAAACCCCATACAAGGAAGGGGAATCTGCAGATCTCTCCATAGCTCCTACTAGGTAGCCTCAGGCAGAGGCTAAATTAGCACCTCCTTAGAGATCCAAGAGCCAGTGTACCCAGTGGTCAGATTGGGACCATCCAGATTACAACTCCTCAGATCCATAAGGGACACACTCAGGGGGCAGACTCAGTGAGCACCAAAGCCCCACGGAAGCAAGTCTTGCCCCATAAGGGTGTCTTCAGCACAGAAGTTCTCCCACCGTAGACACAGCTGATTCTCACAGACAATTGGCCTGGAGGTCAATTCCTCCCAGTGATACCTACAACAATCAAGGCTTAACTACAACAAGACTGTGCACACAGCCCACAAAGGGGTGCACCAAGAGTGTCAACCTCAGGTAATTGGGGAGGCCGAGCCACTGGGCCCTATAGGACACCAAGCACACAAAGCCACTCTATCAACACAGGGAAGCATAAAAAATGCGGAGACAAAGAAACAGATCACAAATGACAGAAATGGAGGAAAACAAACTACTGGATATAGAGTTCAAAACCACAGTTATAAGGTTTTTCAAGATTTTTCTAGAAACCGCCGATAAATCTAGTGAGACTCTCGAGGATATGAAAAAGTACCAACTAGAAATTAAGCATACACTGACTGAAATAAAGAATAATATACAGAGATCCAACAGCAGACAAGAGGATCCCAAGAATCAAGTCAAAGATTTGAAATACGAAGAAACAAAAACACCCAACTGGAAAAGCAAAAAGAAAAAAGCATCCAAAAATATGAACATAGTGTAAGGAGCCTCTGGGACAGCTTCAAGCGTACCAACATCTGAATTATGGGGGTGCCAGAAGATGAGAGAGAGCAAGATATTGAAAACCTATTTGAAGAAATAATGACAGAAAACTTCCCCCACTTGGTGAAAAAAAATAGACTTACAAGTCCAGGAAGCGCAGAGAACCCCAAACAAAAGGAATCCAAAGAGGACCACACCAAGACACATCATAATTAAAATGCCAAGAGCAAAGACAAAGAGAGAATCTTAAAAGCAGCAAGAGAAAAACAGTCAGTTGCCTACAAGGGAATACCCATAGGACTGGCAACTGATTTCTCAACAGAAACCATGCAGGCCAGAAGGGAGTGGCAAGAAATATTCAAAGTGATGAATAGCAAGAACCTACAACCAAGATTACTTTACCCAGCAAAGCTATCATTCAGAATAGAAGGTCAGATAAAGAGCTTCACAGATAAGAAAAAGCTAAATGAGTTCATCACCACCAAACCAGTATTATATGAAATGCTGAAAGGTATCCTTTAAGAAGAGGAAGAAGAAAAAGGTAAAGATACAAATTACGAACAACAAATACATATCTATCAACAAGTGAATCTAAAAATCAAGTGAATAAAAAATCTGATGAACAAAGTAAACTGGTGAATATAATAGAATCAGGGACATAGAAAGGGAGTGGACTGACAATTCTGGGGGGAAAGGGGTGTGGGGGATGCCGGAAGAGACTGGATTAAAATCGTGCACCTATGGATGAGGACAGTGGGGGGGGGCAGGGAAGGGCAGAGAGTGGGGTGGGAACTGGGTGGAGAGGAGTTATGGGGGAAAAAAGAGGAACAACTGTAATAATCTGAACAATAAAGATTTAATTAAAAAAAAGTAACAGGAAAAAAAGTTCAAAAATGACTGAATAAGAGTAAGGGGTAAGGGGGGGGGATGGGAGGTATCTGTAACACAATCAACAATAAAACATACTTAAAAAAGAAAAGAAAAAAGATGCCCTA
>NW_006288188.1:98188-105572 GCF_000327345.1 Myotis davidii
TGCCGCAGCTCGGCTCTGCCCGCGGGTTCCCGGCGCTGCAGCCTCCCGGGGCCGGGGCCGCCGCAGAAGTACATCCCGCTCCCGCGCTGGCCGCCTGCCCGGGTCTAGCTGCCCGGTCTCCCCCGGCTCCCAGAGGTTAGTGAGCGGAGGTCAGTCCCATCCTGGTCTCGGCCAGCCAGCTGTGGCACTCGCCCCAAAGAGGGCTGTCCGGGCGCACTACGTCATCCGGACGCCTCCCCAGACATTCTTTCGGGGTTCAAACCGGAGTGCCAAGTGCCCAGGAGCAGAGAGGGAAAACACCTAGATTGACATCCTCGCTGAGCCGCTTATGAGCTGTGGGACTTTGGGCAGGTGGCGACGATTCTGTGCCTCACCTACCATGTTTCTGAAATGTGGACAGTAACACAGCAAAGCTAATACGTCAGGGCAATGTCATAGCTCATTAGTAACGTGTTAGTTAGAAGAATCCTAGAGTGCTTTCATCAACGCCTCCGAGTGCGAGTGCCAACCTTCAACTGTTTTTGGCAATAGAAATGCAAAATCCTCATGGTGCTTCCATCCCCCTATTTATAAACAGGTACTTACTTAGCATAAGGTCCGACAACTTAATGTTACTTAGCAACATAAAGGAAAATACAACAGTAAAGGAATAGAGGGTGGGGACAGAAGGAACTATTGTTTTTGGTAAGATATCAGAGAAGGTATAAAACGGTGGGACGTGGAAGTGAATCATGCTCATATCTAAGGGCAGAGGTTGCAGGGAGAGCAATTGAAGTTTTGAACAGAGAAGTGACATGGTCTGACTTTAGTTTTAAAAGAATCATTCTGGCTGCTGTGTAGAAGGTAAGAGAATAGATATGGAAGCAGAAAAGCCAGTTAGGAGAGGCGGCTGCAGGAGTTCAGGTCACAAGGATGATGCTGGCTGGCACTAAAGTGATGTCCTAGAGGGGAGGAGAGAAGAACTAATCACAGTCAAGATGTGTTGAAAGCCAGATTTGCTGCTGGATTGGAAATGTGAGGGAAGAAGGAAAAGAATTAGGATTTCTGCAAGGTTGGCTTGAGCAAGTAGGTGAACAGTGGTACCCTTTACTGGGAGGGGGGACCTTGAGGGCGGTGCCAGTTTAAGACTGGTGGGTCAGGAGTCCAGTCTGGTAATACCTGAGAGATGCTTGGTATAAAGTGAGGCAATAAGATAAGCCATTTCAGAGTTGTGGAGAGAAGTCGGGGTGGAGCCCTGCTATTGGCAGTCCTCCCTGCAGAGATAATATTGGAAGCCAGATGGCTGACTGCGAGCAGGGGGTGGGTGTGGCTAGCATATAACAGAGAATGGATCCTAGGAAGAAACACAGGAGGGCTGGTGTGTGGGAAGCAGGTGAAGAAGAAGGGAATGATCAACTCTATTGTTTCTCCAGCAAGTTGATCTTTAGGTTTGGCAAAAATGGGGGTCATTGGTGACTGACAGTGTTTGGCATCATCAGCATCACTAGTATTGTTTTGTTTTTATAGTATCCTTTATATACTCTCAGCTCACTTCTCATTGAAGCATAGTAACCTCCATCTTGGGTAAAAACTGCTGTTTAAAATTTTAACCCTGCTACTCTGGCTTCTGTAAACATTTGCTTGCTTCAATAATAGGGAACATAAGACTACTCCCGATCCAGAGAGGCCATAAACTATGCCCCAGACAGAATTGTCAGTGCTGGCGCCAGACCAGGCCTTGAGATATGGTCTCACGGCCCTGTCCCCGCAAACAGGACTTTTTCTCAGAAGGTCCGGAAGTCTCATTCCAAATTTGGAAAACAGCTGAAAAACATATAAATAGGAAAGACTTTCACCATATTGGGCCCCAGAATTTGAGAAGCAAGAGTTCCTCTGGGCCCGCTAGCGCTAGCAAAAATGAGCAGGACTCCAAATAAATTTGGCTTATTGATTAAGGCGTCTTCTGATTTACAATATAACTCATTACTACTATAATTTAAGTTCTCTCAGGATGAGAATAAATGTTTTTCACTCTTAAGAGTGCCTGGGACATAGATACTAATAGGCATGTATTGGGCAAATGGGTTGATGTGTGGTAAGTAAATGAATAGCATTCATACTTCTGGCTCCATTTTACAATATGCCATTTACTATCTACCCTTTTCTGAATAGAAAGTTCCCAAATGTGTATTACTTTCCTCAGACACAACAGTGAGAATTTTATATTATCAGCCTAAGACACTGAGCCCTTGTATTAAGTCATTTCTTTAAAAAAATTTTACTGAACTACAATGTAAATGTATTATGCTCATTTTGTGTCACTACCATACAGGATAGTGTCTACCACATTAAAAGAATGCAACACATGTTAGTGAGTTAAGTGAATAAAAGGTAAATTAAATAAATTGATTGTACTTTTAGTGCTTGAGAAAGATATAATTATCCATTCAGCTGTGTTCATGCACTTGGAAATAGTAGCTCCCATTTATTGGATGCTTACCATGTGTTGACAATATTATATAAAATACCTAATTTAATTCTTTAATCTGCTTTTTTTTTAGTTAAGACAGGTTTGATTGCAAGTGACAGAAAATATGACCTAAGCTTGCTTAAAAAGAAGTTTACTGATAAATCATTATTATTTTTCTTTTCTTTTTTTTTTTCTATGTAGGAGAAATATACTACTACTCAACCTCTACTGTAAGGTTGGCAGCCTTGAGAACTCCTTTTATGTAGCATGTTATGGCATTATTACTTTTCAAAAATATTTGCTGCCCCTCTCTTTCCTATGGCATCAAGCTTGAGCACATGAATTTATTCTGGCCAATGGCGTGCAAGCAGGAAGCATCTTCCAGGCAGATGGTTTAAGAGCCAGTACTTATTCTCCTACCCTTGCCCCCCTATTACAATAACTGGTGGTTTCCAGATAGAGATTACTCCATCATCCTGGGTCCTGGATTAAAACAGTAATTTAGCAGAGTTGCAGCTAATCTATGTAGCAAATGTGAGAAACGAATCTTTGTGGTTGTCAGGCCCTGAGATTTGGGGGAGAGGAGGGTTTTATTGCTCTGATAGCATAATTTAGCCTCTTCTGTCAGTCCCATAATTGAAAGTCTATCAGCATGGCTGATTGGTAGGGATTGCTTCCTGCCAACAATAACCTAATGTCCTAATGACTCCATTTCTCTGTATTCCTTTACTCTGCCTCTTGCTATGAGGGCTTCCTCTTAAGTCTCCACACAGTGTACTCCACGGTTCCTGAATCCCCTCTGAGGTGGCAAGTTTAGTCGTGATGCCCTCAATGGCCAAGTTTGGGTCACAGGTCTAGGCCTGAGCCAGTCACTGTGGATGCAGGTGATGGAGCCAATCACCTGGCAGATCATTCTGCTGAGGAGATAAGCAACGTGTATCCTCTCCATCAATCATGTAGAATAAGTATTAATATCATTCCTGTTTTGTGGGTATGAAATCAAGGTTCAAAGAGTTTTGGTAACCTGTTTGAAGTTACATGGCATGTAGGTGGCAGAATTTTAACGCTAGTCAATTTGTCTAGAAAGCCTATTACTTTCCACTCTTTAGTCCCTGATGCCTTCTTTAGTGTCCTCTTCAGGTTAACGACATAGCCTCACAACTATTCCATCTAGAAAATTCCAGTTCACCTTATATTTCCTCCCCATTGAAAAACTTCCCCTAACCAATTAGCTGCTGAAGGATGTAAGCTCATATCAGTGGCAGCTCATTTTTTATTCACTTTATATCTCTGCCACTCCTACCCTAGTTCAGGTCTTTTGCAATAATCTCTCACATGTCTGCATCTCTAATATTGGTATGTCTAATCTATCTATATATATAAAAGCCTAAGTGACCATTACAACCAGAATGACTGGTTGACTAGACGTTATGATGCGCAGTGACAACCAGGAGGAAGATGCTCAATGCAGGAGCTGCCCCCTGGTGCTCAGTGTGCTCCCACAGCCAACCTCCTGCAACCTCTTTTCCCCCACCTGGCCAGCCCCCCTGATAGGCCCTGATGAGAGGGCTGGCCGGCTAACCTCCCATGGCCCCCCCCACCCCCCGTTGGCCGACCTCCCCAATAGGCCTCAATCCACTGGCCAGGTCAAGGGACCCCACCCATGCTCGAATTTGTGTACCAGGCCTCTAGTCTTTTATATTCAAGAGTTATCTGCAGGAAACACAGTTGTGATCACATCACATACTTCCTGTAATGATTATAGGCCTATTACTACAGAAAAAAAATCCTTTGTGTATAATTTAAGGCCTTCCATGATCTGCTTCTAACTGATCTTTACAGCTGCATTTCACCAACAATTACAGGTAACACACACACACACACACACACACACACACACACACACTGGGTCGAGTCACAATGAACAACTTGCCTTTTCCTACTTGCTTTTTTCTATATCCATGCCTTTGTCATTCTGTATCTTTGCCTAGAATTCCCCACCCCCCAATTCTGATTACAAAAATATAACGTCTCAAATACCTCATCTCTGTGAAGCCGTGGACTCCACACATCAATTCCTCCTTTCTGAGCTCCTACAGCAAACGATGTCCTTAGTCTGCACACGCTCCCCAACATGATACTAATTACACTGTGTATTGCTATATTGTTCTGGCTTTGCCAACCAACTTTGTGAGGGACCTTAATCATCTTTATAGCCTCACCAAAGCCTAGCAAAGTGTCTCTTACACAAAACATGCTAACTAGAGTGCCTGGCTGGCTGGATGCCCGTGGGGGATGGATGCTTAGGAGATAATCAGCGCTCAGTGACTATGAGGTAAATTAATTAGGTAAAACTCATGGTTAATGTATTTTAAAATCCTTACTGAATGTCCGTTATGGGTAAGTCATGAAGCAAACAAAATGTAATAATGGCTCACATTAGTACTTACTTTAGGCTTTACAAAATCCCTCCAGCTATTTTAACCTAAGCTTAGAGGAGGTGGGCGTGAGAAGGAATACCACCTCTATTTCAGGGATGAAGAACTCAGGCTCCCAGGGTGAAAGGGATTGGTCTCAAATGACAAGTAAGTGCAACAGCCCATGGCTTTCCTTTCCACTATGCAACCATGTCTGATGAGCTTCCCTTTCTCAGAGAGCACGCAGGTAAAAAAAGGAAGCAATAAAAATGGACTGTCATCATATCCATGAAATCACACTTTGAAGATGATTGATAGCTAAATCTCATGCAAAGAGCCCCTATTTTTCTTCTTCTTCTCCTTCTCCTCCTCCTCCTCCTCCTCCTCTCTCTCTCTGTCTCTTTGTCTCCCTGTATCTCTCTGTCTCTCTCCCTCTCTCTCAAATCAATAAAAGCATTTTGAGCCAAGCTGTTTCCTCCTCCTTCCTCCTCCTTCTTCCTTCTCCTTCTCCTTCTCCTCCTCCTCCTCCTCCTCCTTCTTCCTTTTTTTTACTAATTTTTTCTAACTGTTTTATGGAGGACAGGAGAATGAGAGAAGGAAAAGAAAAGAAAATTTTCTAACTACCCACCACATGCTGGTTTCTTTTACCATACATTTCCCAGTTAAGCTTTGCAGCCACCCTGCAAGGTCCATGTTCTATACAGATATGAATAACTTGAATCTCAGAAAATCGTAGTGATGTGATAAAGAAAAATGGTAAGGTAAATGGGGGACCCCAGGTTCAAACCTTCTCTGCTTGCTTTCCACCAAACAGCACTGACTGCACAAATAGCGAGGTGAGAAGGATGTTGGAAAGGGGATGAGAGGGAGGGAGAATGTATAGAAGGTCATTGTGGAGCACATGGGGTTGAGGAAAGAGAATAAACCAGACAGAAGAGGAAGAATTAGGTCTGAGGTCAATCCTTGAGGATCAGCTGGAAAGACATGTGAGGAGTAGAGACCTTGTAATTATATTGCTTTTCTCTACCACCCTCTTCCCAGCCCCGCTTCTGAGTTCAAAGCCCATCCTGTGTGCTACTTAGTTAGCCAGGACAGCCCGTAGACTGGACAAATGGCAAATGGAATGCACTTCATGTATTATTTTATGAGAACACTCCATGTGTCATCCCAATTACCTCCAGATGTCATCCAGGGGCTCTCCACAAATGGACAAGACAGGTAGGAAAGCCAGTACAAGTTGTGAGAAAAAAAAAAGAGAGAGAGAGACCTGTTCAAGTCCCAACTTTCAATCTCCTATTACTAGATAAGAAATAGTAATTTTGATTTTTAACTCTAGATGGCGGTATTAGTCAACTTGAACTCTTTTTTTTTTTTTGATTGAATTTATTGAGGTGATGGTTAATAAAATTATACAGGTTTCAGGAATACAATTCTATATATTGTGTTGTGTTTTTATCACCCCAAGTCAAGTCACCATTTATCCCCCCCTTTACCTCCTATCTCCCCTAACTCCCCTTCCCTCTGGCAGTCACCCATACCGTTGTCTGTGAAGCTCTTTTCTTTGATCTTAGGAAACAACTTTACCTATTTTTTTTTTATGTCGACAGATTAATGGTTGACATCTCTTTTCTATATGTAGTCTTATAATTATCCATAAGGATTTTTATGATTTTCTTTTTCATGCTTATTGGAGATATTGATACAGTGAGGCCTTGACTTACGAGTTTAATTCGTTCCGTGATGGAGCTTGTAACTCAAATTACTCGTATGTCAAATCAAAAAGTGAACGAGTGAGACACGTGATGCTGGGCTGATGTTGTGGCATTCACTGTGACGTTCGCTGCGCCAACTAGCGGTGGGTTATCTGAAGCTGGCTCGTAACCCGAATTTTAGCTCGCAACTCAAAGCAAAAAATCGGCCGAGAAACGGCTCGTATCTAGAAAAACTCGTTAGTTGGGACACTCGTAAGTCAAGGCCCCACTGTATTTAAATTACTTAGGAAACTACAAAATGTTATATTCACATGTTATATTATTACTACATTATTGTCATAACACATTTCATTAAAGCACTGCTTTTATCTGGAGTCTGTCAGCAACCTCTGAGCTCCAGAATATAGTCCTGAACTGGGAAAAAGAGAAAAAGTACCTCTGAATGTTAGAAATGGTTGCCCCTCCAGCCAGGGGCTTCTAAACATGCCACCCAGTAACAAATTGAGGACTGTTGTCTGTGAAGCTCTTTTCTTTGATCTTAGGAAACAACTTGACCTATTTTTTTTATGTCGACAGATTAATGGTTGACATCTCTTTTCTATATGCCAAGACTTGTATTTAAACATTGTTTAACTTAATTGGTTAGCCGATGTGAGCTAGTGGAGTGTTCTCTTGTAAATTAGAAAATTTCACCTGCGTGTCATGACACTATCAAATAATAATGGTTAACAAGATTCAAGTTTATTTTTCTCACATATTACAAAGTCGTTGAGGTAAGCAACCAAGGCTCCTGTGGCAGGAAATGG
>NW_006288188.1:105688-108890 GCF_000327345.1 Myotis davidii
TTTAATGTGCTGCTGTCTCTGTCTTGAAATCCTTAACAATTTTCTTTTTGAACCTGTGTTTTGTAAGTGAAGTTTGTTGGAACACTGGAGTATGTGTGAGAGCAGAGGAGATACACGCAATATGTCTGCTATTGCTTGCCACCCTATTTGCATATGGTATTCAAGATGCCGCCATAAGCATAAAATTCCATTGGATCCATGGAGTGTGAGAGTTCAGTGAGGCTCAAAGCTAGGATAAGGTAAATAGGTAACACCTAGGACTGAGTAAACTAGGACATTGACAGCCCCTAGAGGCCACACTTTCCATTTGAACCAGAACTTGGCTTCCAATCCAGAAAAAAGGCAATGGCATTCGAAGAAACACAGATGAGCAAGGAACCCTATCAGACCCTTTCTTACTCCTCATTTTTCTCAATATTAGCCAACAAGTGGTACTGAAAGTGATATAGAAGGAAACGGAAAGTTAGGGCAACCCCTAATTCATTTTCCTTTCAGTCCTTCCTTATCCTTTGGCTAAAATTAGAGTGTTAGTAGAACATGCAGGTATAAAGAAGTGGAATAAAACAGTTGGGTTAGTTTTGTGCAGTGTCTCCACCATTCTGGTAAGAATTAAATGCACATGAATATAAGAGCTACAAAATAGAAATTACATAGTTTAGTTTTGATTCTTTTGCTTATGAATTAATAGCTTATGTTTGCATTTAAAATGGGCATTGCACAATTTAAAAGATGAATGGTAAAACTTGTGCTCCTAACTTAAAATTCCAATTTTCTTTAGCTAGAACATTTTTGCGTATGAATTAATAGCTTATGTTTGCATTTAAAATTGGCCATTGCACAATTTAAAAGATGAATGGTAAAATTTGTGCTCATAACTTAAAATTCCAATTTTCTTTAGCTAGAACAACATTAAATAACAAACAAAAACATCATGACAAATTTAAAAAGAGATCTTGGAAGAAAAGAAAAAGTTTTATATTGTAGTACCTTTAATTTCCTTTTCCCTCCTATTCTTTGAACAAGGAACTCTGCATTTCATTTTGTGCTGGGCCCCACAAATTATGAAGCTAGCATTGGTGCAGGGTTTAAAAATTCAGTCACACTGTGCAAAAACATTTATTTTCTAGAACGTATCTAAATTGATTCTCAAACCACTGTGCTAGTGTTTGGGCAGGGATCTTAAACTCATCATTTAACACTCTCCATCTCTTCTTGTTTGAACTGTTGTTTTCAGGTAAATACTGCATTTTCTAGATGTTTTTCTTCCTCTCAGAGAGACAGAGCACTTCACTCTGTTATATCATTTCAAGCAGCAAGGATGGACTGGCTGCCGGCAATGACCTATATTATAGTCATTTTGGGGGCTTATAAGGATTTTTTTTTTAAATTTCTGCAATGAATACATTTTTATCATAATAAGAGAAAAGGACTACTTTTTATTACAATGAATTTTCTTTAGATAGAAATGGTTTCTTTTTTTTAATTGATTTTTTACAGAGAAGAAGGGAGAGAGATAGAGTTAGAAACATCGATGAGAGAGAAACATCAATCAGCTGCCACCTGCACATCTCCCACTGAGGATGTGCCCGCAACTCAGGTACCTGCCCTTGACCGGAATCGAACCTGGGACCCTTCAGTCCGCAGGCTGATGCTCTATCCACTGAGCCAAACCTGTTTCGGCTAGATAGAAATGGTTTCTAATAGTCACTATGGAACCTAAAGCAAGGTACCAGTTACAGTAGAATGGAGTTCAGGCTTGAGAGAGGAGGGCTTGTTTGGGTAGTAGTAACAGTAATAGTAACAGTAACAGGAGAAACTTGCATGCCTGTGTGGACCATCACAGAGAGAAGCACTGGACAGGCCTGACTATGACAGGAGAGAAGACAGAAGGGACGCCAGGATGCATAGTCATCAGAGAAAAATGAGTCCATTCTCTAGTGAGGCAAAAGCAAGACATACCAGTGTATCTTGGTCAATAAATAGTTGTGGAATGGATTGGTGGATGATTATCAAGTTTTTGCAGTTATGATCAGATTGTCTGGACTGCAGAGAATAAATTAAGAAGAAAATCCTTCATTATCATTTTTGGAGAGGAGAGGACTCTGAATTATGGAGAAATTGTATGGGAAAATATTCATAATAAAATTAAAGGGTGTGTAGCAGCATAAATGGTATGATTCATTTATTCATTCAGTAAATATTTATTGAGTGCCTATATCACAGATCCAGATTTATCTTGTTGTGAATCTGCGTAACTTTGCCATCTGACCCAAAGGTGTATGATGTTCGAGTTTACAATGTGTGCGGAAGTTTAAGAAGATCATTTAAAAGGTCTTTGGAGCTTACCCAACTGGATGGGAGGCTAATGAGTTAAGGTCAGTAAGACATCGCTATCTGTAGCTAAGCAGTGCGATGCAGCACATACAGGTGCAGGCCATGGCATCAGATTACCTGGGTTTGAAATCCGGCCCTATAACAGTAGGCAGGTTTCTTCATCTCTCCCAACTTCCATACTCTCAACTGTGAAATGAGGAGAATAGCATTTGCCTGAGAGACTTCCTCTCTCCAATTAGGAATTGGTGAAATAACATAGAGAATGCATAGCATACTGCCTAGCAATAGCAAACACCAACACCCAATAAGTGTGAGCTATTATTATTATTATTTCCCCTTGTGTAGGCCTATACAGGAGCAAATTAAATGGAGCAAACAAGAACCAGGCCGGAGAAAAAGGCAATCAAAGGTGCCAGTACAACCACTTGTCTGACATCTCCTGCTCAAGACAGATTTCAATGGCTAACCTCTCCTAAAGAGATACTGCAAATGGATATTACTGTTTTGTGTATTTAGGTTTGGCCTTATTCAGGGGCATAGTTCTGGAACCATATGTCTACTATAAATAGTCCTCTTAGGGATGACGTACACATAGAGAAGGGGATAATCATCAACATCCTGGGGAAACTTAAGGGGTGTGTGGTCAGGAGAGCTTCCTTGAGAAACACCCACTCCTACTCACCATAGTGCTGCTTTCTCGCAGAGGGCAAGGCAGCTGTGGACCATATCAGAGAGCTCCCTTGCCTTGAAGTCCTCTCAGGGTACAATGAGATTCTTTCCACTCATTTAATTTGTGCTTATTGAATAACTATTCAGTGCCAGGCAAGATACAACGTTAAAAGAGAACAATGATCCCATCTTCCCTTGT
>NW_006288188.1:109017-117328 GCF_000327345.1 Myotis davidii
GTGGAAATATTAGTATAATTCTCATTTTGCAGATGAAGAAACTGAGGCACAGAGAAGTAACTTACCCAAGGTTACACAGTTAGTAAGTGGTAGAGTGGAAGTAAGATTCGTTTGGAGAAGTAGAACAGGACCAGAAGATGAAGCAATTTATAAGCCACATAAATTTTTATTTTTATTTTTATGATAAGAATAAAAGGAAATCATTGAGTGCAAATGAAGGAGAAAAGGTGTGTGTGTGTGTGTGTGTAACGGGAACATAGTTACATTTCAAAACAATCACTTGAGTATGAGAACTAGTTGGAAAAACAGAAAGAGTAGATATTGAGAAACCAGTAAGGAGGTGACTACTGTTGCCTGGGCAAGAGCTAGAGGTCATGGTAGCAGGACTAGGGTGTTGAACCCAGAGGACAGAGTGGATGTGTTTGAGATATACTGTGGGGAGAAAGTGGATGAAGAGTGATGAGGGGATGAGGATAATGATGGGTCAAGGGTGATCCCTTGGTGTCTGGCGATAGAGAACACAGAAAGAGAAGCAAACCTGAGTGGGGGAATGAAGGCTGTGAATTTGAGGTATTCTGAGATATCTCGACTTGGCAATGCCAAGAAGATAGTTGTATTTATGGGTCTGGAGCTCAGATAGGTCTGTGCTGAGATTTATTTTGGGAGTCATCTGTAATAAGTGGTAATTGGAGACATGGAAATGGGTGAGATTTAGTAAGGAAAGGAAAGATTGAGAAGAGAAGATCGCCCAACACACAGTGAGGAAGCCAAGTTTTCCTTGGCCTTGACTCAGCCCTTCACGTCTTTTTTTTCACTCACTAATCCAAACCCTCTCTTCTGTAAGAGCAAAACAAGTCCAACTGGTAATCAGAAGAAGAACCATATCAAGAAAATGACATAATGAATTGGCACTTGAGATATCTTCAGTCGCTTCTTTTTATCCATTTTAAGCATTCTTTCTAAAAGGAAATAATTAATCTAGCAATGCTAGTATGCCTTGATCCCTTTGGTATGTCCTTAATACTAAAAAGCATTTTCCCTATAAAATGAAAACTTAGATTAAGCATGCCCAGAAGGTAACTTGCCAAATAATGCTCCACTAAAGGCTTGGAAGAATTACTTCAGTTTCTACAGGAGGGTGTCTTACAGATATGGAATAAATAACTAGAGCACTCAGAGAAGCTGGCTTTTTTTTTTTTCAAGTTGTGATTACCAGAGTTACTACTTTATCCATAGCCTGTTAGGCACTGAACACTCACCAAGGAAAAATACACATTTATCTCTCATGCCATCTAGTCATGCTATTATTCAAATAGCTCTGGCACAGATACTTATCTAACGTAAAAATTTTTATGAGTTAAAAATCCGAGCTTTAACAGAAAGCAATGCAAACTCTTTTAGTTCATAAGCCGTTGAAGATGAATGTTATCCTGGTTTAGTGAAGGTTCTCTTTCATTCTGACAGAGAATTATGAATTAACTGAGCGATGCAGTGGTGAATATTAGAGGTGAGCAGAGTGAGCCATGCCAGTGTGCTCTGGACCCTTCAACTGTCAGTATCAATAAGGCAAGTAGTTATAACTCCAGTTTTGTGACAATCTGGTTACATTTAGTAGGAGCATGTAGAGTAAGTCAGACACATCCTAGCGGAAAACAGGAAACAGATGGCTTGCTCAAATTAAGATAGTCCAAATAAGTTGTTAAAGGGACAAGAACACCTCAATACCCTGGGCTATTACTCTTTGGTCTGAAGGGGCTTGTGAGAGGCCACTTAACCAACCCAGAAAGAGGAACTCAAAAAAGTTTTATCAAGAAGATCACCTTTAATGAAGGGACACAGCCAGCTTTAAATGATCCTGCAGGGAGACCACCAGCAGAGTAAATACCCTCCCTTCACATGCTTTCCTTGCTGGGAGCCCCGTCAGCCAAGAGCTGATTTAGTACTTTCAGGCCAGCCTCCGGCCCCAGAAAGCAGGGTGGAGAAGGGTGGGGAGGAACTGGAGAGAGAAACAGAACACAGTGAGCACAAAGAGGAAGAATGGTAAATAACTAACTAAAATGAGTGGATAAAAGTTACTGGAATGGGGGTGGGGTGGTTGCAATGGTTTCACATAAGGAAGCCAGAGAGGCTGGCTCAAAAACTTGTACAATAGTTTTATGTGTCCATGCTGAAGATGGCAATAGAAATTCTAAAACCAGTGGAGTGATCATACTAAAGTTGGGTGACTATTATTACCAGTCTGTGTGCCCTCTGTTTAGAAAAGCCCAAACTCAAAACATCAGAGTTTGGAGGAAGAAAGTTTTATTGATTGAGAAAGATCAACCATTCCAACCAAAAGATGGGAGCCCTAGTCGTTCCTCGGGTCCACCTTAAAGTATAGAATTCAGGCTTCTTTTACGTCAAGGGACGGGAACATGGGATGGCCTATTTTTGTAAAAACGCAAGCCCTCAAGCAGAACTCTTCTAATGATGAGCATGTCTACACAGGAGCTATAGCCTGAAAGTCCTGGCAATGATGCTGACTTGATGGAATCAGAGAGACAGAGCACTTCACTCCGTTATACCATCTCTAGGAAATTCTATAGAAATTAGGCAGAACTGTTACTTCCAACGTACTTTTCAGACTTTTGTACTTTGACCCTTTATTTGTTGAATAGAAAGTCACGCCGAAACCGGTTTGGCTCAGTGGATAGAGCGTCGGCCTGCGGACCGAAGGGTCCCGGGTTCGATTCCGGTCAAGGGCATGTACCTGGGTTGCGGGCACATCCCCGGTGGGGGACGTGCAGGAGGCAGCTGATCAATGTTTCTCTCTCATCGATGTTTCTGACTATCTCTCTCCCTTCCTCTCTGTAAAAGATCAATAAAATATATTTAAAAAAAAAAAGTCAGTGTCTCGGCCAGGGTACTATAGACGTTCAGAATGAGCCACCCCAAGATGTGCTTCAGTGGCATGTGGACAACTGTGAGGTAAAGGCCACAAGACCCTGCCCCCAACCTTATCTAGAAGAATTTAATTAGGAGCCTGGCCCACGATAAGAGTGATCACCAGAAATACTTTGCACCTATCTTCTGTACATCAGGGAAGTAAGCAACTTGCCTTACAAGCTCAATTTCCTTTTCCCTTTAGAAACGACTCCCTCCCAGTATTACATTTTATAATTTAGATGGAGTTAAATCTACTGGCTCTAGAAGTGGGAATGCTATCCAGACCAGCCTTGGAAGAGTAACAACTCTGGCCACAATTATTTGTTCAGAGGTGTGCGTACAAGCCAAGCTGAGACGGGGTTGGGAGAGGGCAGGGGAGGGTGCTAGCACTATGGTGAGCTCTTCCTGGTGGTGTTGCTAAACTAAAATCTTAAAACTTGAAGTCACTTCATAGTTACCTGAGAATAAAAAGAGGAAAGTACAGGCTAGAGTTGGGTGGGAAAGACAATGTCCTGAGGCCATCATTTGAGTGCCTGGATCACGCCTTACAACAGGAATCCTGACATGTATCTTTTATGTTGCCCTCTACCACTTGATACTGTGAGTGAATAACTTTGAGTCTTGGGCTTTCTCTAGCTCTCCGTGCTAATGTTAAATATGCAAATATGATTTCACAATTATGGCTCACTTCTAGAGCCAGTAGATTTAACTCCATCTAAATTATAAAATGTAATACTGGGAGGGAGTAGTTTCTAGAGGGAAACAAGGAAATTGAGGTGCTTCTAGCAGAAGTAGGACTAAACATTGGCCATGCAAGTACTGAACAAGTACTCTCCCTGCAATGACCTTCTGAAGCTCAAGGTGCTTTACCTCATCCCTAGCTCTAAATGTCCTATGTCCCACTTCTGTCTTTGAACCTCTGTTGCATGTGGGAGTCTCTGACTCTGTCACGTATGTGGAGTTCCCATACATGTGTACATATTAAATCAGGTCATTTTCTCTTGTTAATCTGTTCATGTCTATTTTATTATTAGACCAGCCAGAAGTACCTTGAGGGTAGAGGAAAGTTGGTTCCTGCCCCATAGTACTAAAAGAAAGACTGTTTATTTTTAGTAAAATGGATATTTGAAAACCCACTTACTAAATTGATAAATTTGTGAATACACAAAGGTATTCACAGCAAAGAGCAAAATCTTGGAACAAGCTTCATTTCTAACAATTGAAGAATAATTAAGAAAATTATAATATGTTTTTCAATGAAATATTATGCAGGATCAAATAATTATAAATACAAGGAATCATAAAACAGCATGTAAAATGCATATTTATAATGTTAGGTAAAAAAGCAGGATTTGAAATTTTATATATATTGCTCTGCTTACAATTGAAGAAATATATATATACACACACACATATATATATATATATGTATATATGTGTGTGCCTGTATCACACCTTGTATATATATGTGTATATATATATATATATATATATATATGTGTGTGTGTGTGTGTGTGTGTGTACATTTATTTGAAAGAAGACTTGAATGAAGTTATTGGAAATTAAAATATTTTATTAAGGTGGCAAACATGGTTGATTATTTTCTTCTCTTAATTTTTCAAGTTTTCTGTAATGTGTGATCACATTTAAGTATTTTAACAAGTCAAATACTTAAATGTGTTTTATTTATTTTAATCATAATTTAAATATATTATTCTAAAATGAAATAAAAGTTGTACCTTATGAAGGACTACATGCAGCTGGCCAACCTCCCTCAATCCTGATTGGCCCTGATCACTGGCCAGGCCGAGGGACCCCACCTGTGCACAAATTCGTGCACCAGGCCACTAGTTTATGGGGTGGGGCCACAACTTTAGTAACAAAGAAACAGAATTTCCAGAGGATGAGGCCCAGAAATCAGGATTTTAAAAAGATTCCCAGGTGATTCTCTTGTGCGGCCAAGATTGAGAACCACTGATCTAGGACATAGACTTCCCTAAACATAATTGCTATCATTTAATTCACAGGGAGTGAAGACAAGCAGGACACAAACACAGTGCCTACAGCTTATGTAGCAATTGTCTAGATTAGAACTTTGCCCTCAAACTTTAATATGTATTATATCCCTTAGGATCTTAAATACAGATTCTGGGACCTCTTCCGGACTTACTAAGTGAATTTTTGGCCCTGGTGTCTGAGAATCTTCATTGTTTTAAGGCAGGTGATTCTAATACAGGTGATCCCTGAACAAAAATTTGAGAAACGTGTCGAAAGTGTTAACATACACTTACAAAATAATGATGCAAGGCAGGTGTAGAAATACTTGAGTTTTGCCCAACCGGTGTGGTTCAATGGTTGAATGTTGACCTATGAATCAGGAGGTCATGGTTCAATTTCTGGTTGGGGCACATGCATGGGTTGCGGGCTCTGCCCCCATTAGGGGACATGCAGGAGGCAGCTGACCAATGATTCTCATCTATCTTTCCCTCTCCCTTTCTGAAATCAATAAAAAATATTTTTAAAAGTTTAAAAAATATTAAGACACATACCCATTTAGTAAACTAATGCAAGCCTGTTTCGAACGACAGGATTTGTCAATGATGCAGCTCATATTCTGATTTGATGGCCTTCCAATCAATGAAAGAGACCCACCTGGATTGTTGGAAATGGAGGTTGGTGTGTTCCAGCAGCAGACAGGAAGTGTCTGATAAAGGAGGAACCTGCTACCTTACTCCAGAACCCGGTTCCTACAGACCAAGAAGACATTCTAAATTAGAACACTGTAATCTGTTCTACCGCATCCCAACCACTACTGTACTGGTTTTTCCTATTCTTTCACTTTTTCCTTCCCATTCCTTTATTGTGCATAAAGTAACTGATGTATGTGCACAAGCATTTACATTTTTTAAAAGTAAATGGCCAATGTTTTGATCAACATTAAATGGAGGTAAATGGGGGAAATACTGGTTCTGTGAAAATACCCCCTTTCTCCATTAGTGGCATGCTCATGTCACTCTTATCTTTATATTCCAGTAAGTTATTTTGCTCTCACTGTTTTTTTTTTTTAAAAAATAACATAAAGTCCTTGTATGCCTTGTTTGATTGGAGAATTTTAATGTTTTTCATCTATTATTATAAAACCAATGACAATTTTATAACTTTTTGTATGTAGCTGTTACATGTAGGGCAGGCTGTCTCTAAGTAGGGATTAGTTAATCTAAAAGAAATGAATTCTAGATAGTTTCCCCTTCAAGTCAAGTGTTTTGTTTAAATAAATCTCTTGTTTAAAAAAAGAAAGAAAAAAAAAGGAAAGAAAGAAAAAGAAAAACCATTAAAAAAAAACAAAACACACCCCACTAAACCCAGACCTGGTAGCTCAGTTGGTTAGAGCATCATCTTAATAGGCCAAGGTTGTGGGCTTGATGCCCCGTCAGGGAACTTTTCAAGCATTCAAGAATTAACCAATGATGCATAAATAAGTGGAACAACAAACTGATGTTTCTCTCCGTCTCTCTGTCTCTCAAATCAATAAAAACAAATTTAAAAACACTAAAATATTTTAGAGAAACTATCTGTATTTTTATTTAGATTACAGTTCTGAGAGGGAATAAATAACCCCAAGAATTGTTTTACTTTTGGAAAAACTTGTGGATTTAATCAAGCTGTTGCTTAAGGGACTGTGGGGAATGGAATGGGACCAGGGAAAGGAGAGGTAACATACTTTTGCCTCTAGATACTTGTTATTGCATGACTTTAAAAAAATCTTTTAACAATGGAATGTATTACTTATATAATTTTTTAAGATAAGAAGTTTTGTACCATGTGGAAGAAATAACTACATTTGAAATGGAACACCAGAAACAATCTATATATATAAAAGACCAAGCAACCATGCAACTATCTGACTGACTGGTACCTATGATGTGCACTGACCACCAGGGGGCAGACACTCAACACAGGAGCTGCCAAGGGGTGATGCATCCTGGAATCAGAGAGGAGGGAGCCTGATTCCTCACCGGGCCACCCAATTCCACCTTCAGCCATGGGTTATGTTGTTGCTGGGGCACCGTTGGCCCCAAATCTGGTTTACTGCACACGTGTGTGTTCCATATCCTGTGCGACAGCAACTTTGCAGAGTGCCCTCTTGCACTCTGAGACCCCTCAGGGGATGCTGGAGAGCCAGTTTTGGCCCCATCCCTGCAGGCCAGGCCAAGGGAACTCACCTGCCGGAGGGACCCTGATAACTCTGAAGACACCCTTTGAACCATGGGGTCCTGCTCCAGGTGCTACTGGTGGCTGGGGAGGGACTGCGGGAGGTTGGCTCCAGGGCGTGTCTGGCCCTTCTTGCCCAGTCCTGCCCTGCCAGCCACCACCCGAGACTGCCTGCATTAGTCCCTGCACCGGAGCCAGTGTTGCGAGCCAGAAGACCCCAGCGTGAGTTTTCTTCCCCTCCCCCCCTTCACTCCAAAGACACCCTTCGAGCTGCAGTGCTGCTCCAGGAATTCTAATTAATTTCCTTTCAATGTGCATGAGCCACTAGTCTACTTATATAAAAACCACGGGTGGTGTTCCTCATGACCACAACTGCTGCGACCAAGCAGAAGGAAGTCAGTCCTGCAGGGGTTGTCTTGGCAATGGCTGCGCCCTCCCCCAAGTTGTTTCCCGGAGCTGTTTCCTGTAAAGGTGGGGTTTGAGGCAGGAACCCGCCCTGGGAGCGTGGAGGCATATCTTTCTAAAGCAGTGGTCAGCAAACTGGCTCGAGAGACACATGTGGCTTTGGCCCCTTGAACGTGGCTCTTCCTAAGCCTTAGGAGTATCCTAATTAAGGTAATAACAATGTGCCTTACCTATATAGTTTAAGTTTAAAAATTTGGCTCTCAAAAGAAATTTCAATCATTGTACTGTTGATATTTGGCTCTGTTGACTAATGAGTTTGCCAACCACTGTTCTAAAGTGTGGCCAGGGGTAAACCTGAGTGGCAGTGGCTGAAAGGCTTAGAAAATACAGACCAGAGAATGAAAGCTGGGTCTTGGTGGGATGCTGATTCTCTGAGAGACAGTGACCACGCCCACAGCCATGCCTTTATTTTATACCAGATGCTATGAGGCAAAGTAAGGGCATGACCAAGATGTTTACAAACATTCTCCTGGGTTTCAATCCTACTCAACTACATGCATATCAACTATGCACTCAACTATCAAGCCCACATCACTCAGGCACGTGGGGCCACGTGTTCCAACAATAGGTTCAAGCTTACAACTACAGCTGTTGGCTATAATTGTGTTGGGAGGGCCTTGCTCTCCAAGCTGGGACTTGCACATGGCAATGAGAGGACTGTGCCCTCTCATCAGTCCAAGGCTTGAACATGTCCAAACCACTGTAGCGG
>NW_006288188.1:117845-126101 GCF_000327345.1 Myotis davidii
TATCATGTTTTTGTTGTTTTCATATCACGTTTTGTCATTTTTATATCATGCCTCTGTTGTTGTTATATCCTTTTGTTACTGTTTATTTATTAATAAATTTATATATTATTTTCATATGCATTTTACTAATTTCCTTTCATCTCTCACATTTCTATTATAGAGAAAAAGCAAATAGCAATATTAAAATATCTCTGCTAATTAATTTCCTTTTTAAAAAAATATATTTTATTGATTTTTTACAGAGAGGAAGGGAGAGGGATAGAGAGTTAGAAACATCGATGAGAGAGAAACATCGATCAGCTGCCTCCTGCACACTCCCCACGGGGGATGTGCCCACAACCAAAGTACATTCCCCTGACCGGAATTGAACCTGGGGCCCTTGAGTTAGGGGAAACCAGTTAGGGGAATTAATTCCCTTTTAATGTGCATGAATTTTGTGCACCGGGCTACTAGTTATAATTATGAAACAAAAGAAATGCAGTAATCAAAAAGAAAGAAAAAGAAGAAAGCTGGGAAGAGAATACATTTAAAATGCTCAGGGTACTTGCATTTAATAGTAAGATGACTTTTTTAGCTTCTGTATTTTATATTCTCTATGGCCAACATGTATTTTTCATAATTAGGAAAAATTAAATGACAACCTTTTCATAGATGTATTTGTCAAATTTTTTGTACATATTTTATGACACATGTTCCAATGTGGGTCTTTACTCATGAGCAAATGGCAAATTTCAGAATGTGAATTATAAACTACCTTCAGAAAAAAACCTATATGAAAAAAAATAGGCCTCACAACCTCGGCCATTGATGCATACTTGGTTTAATTTCTTTTCCAAAGTTATTTAGAAAAAAAATTTAGTTATGTACAGGGTTGCTTTGCAAAAACTTGAAGTAATGCCCGGAAAGATGCTGTTCGACTATTATGTCTGAAACCAAACACTTGGTAAGTATTTTCAAAAGAAAAACTTCAAAATCTGACTTACTTTCCCTGTTGTTCCTTTTCTCATCTCCATTTGAATTTCCTTGAGATACCACAAACAAAACAAGCCCCAAATCCAATCCAATATCTTAGCTGCTCCACATTCCCAGATTTCTTCTCTTCCCACCTTTCTCTGAAATTAAAACCAGGGTTTGATTCTTTCCAGAAAAAAAAAGTCAGATCTGGAAAGGATTTCAGTTCCTCCAGGAGGGTTTTGAGGCCAGGAGGGTACATTCTCAAAATGAAGTGAAACATCAACTGCCAGACAAGGAGGAAGCTCTCAAAATTAGTGTACATTAGGTTCCACAGATAAATGAGGTCACATGATATTTGCCTTTCTCTGAGGGCTTATTTCACTTAGCGTAATATTCTACTGACCAACAAAATAGGTCCAGAGGCACGGAAGCAAACCTCAGAGGGGCAGGGAGGGGGATTGGAAGAGATTAATTAAAGAATGTATATACTTATATGCATAGCCCATGGACACAGACAATAGTGACAGCCATAGAAGGTAAATAAATCCCAGAATAAAAAAAGAAAAAAGAAAAAAAGGAGAAGTTGGGAGTTGCCGTCGCTCGCCAGCCTGAAAATGGCCCTGAGCCCCTCACCCAGACTGGCCAGGAACCCCAGTGGGGACCCCCACCCTGAAGCAACAAGATGGCAGCTAATTTGCATACTGAAGGCAGCGGCAGCGGGCAAGGCTGTCCGTGGTCTGGGACCCAGATCCATGACCTAGCGGGTGGGGCCAGCGCTTGAGGCTGTCCGCGGGACCAAGACATGGATCCATGACCTGGCGGGTGGGGGCAGTGCTTGAGGCTGTCCGCGGGACCAAGACACGGATCTGTGACCCTGGCAGGTTGGGGGCAGTGCTTGAGGCTGTCCGCTGTCAAAAATAATCTTGTAGAATTTGAGATACTTCTTTGGTTGTCACCACTATTTGCCCTGTCACCTAAACACTCCTTTCTCCCAGTGTTAAGCAATCACTAGGTTCTGTTGCTTCATGCTCTTCAATATTTCTCAAATCCATTCATTTCTCTCAATGCTTTAGTTGACTCATTGACTTTCTTGCTTAGATGCCTGGAATAGCCACCAACCGATCCTTCCTTGTCCTTAGGATCTATTAGCCCTGATATTCTTCCAAATGGTGCCCGATTCTCTAAAGTCTTCAGCCTAAGCAGCCACGCTATTTCCAGTTCACCTACATCATCATAGCTAGTCCATACCTTGCACTGGCATGACTCCAGGCCTTTCCCTGTGTTCTCTCCTTTCTCTGGATTGATCTGCCTGTTATTCTTTAACTAATGAGTGGCTATTTAGCTTTAAAGACACAAATAAAAAATTTCCTCTTCAGTAAAATCTTTCTCAGCAACCTGAGGCAAAGCTAGCCATTTCCTCCTCTCTGTTTCCATTTTAATTGGTATATAGCTCCACCTTTGTACTTAACATGTGCTGGAATTGTATGTTTAAGGATCTGACTTTCTCAATCAACTGTAATCTACTCAATGACAGATCCTTAAACATATAATTCTTTGTTAACCCACATGTCTGGCACATCAAAGATGTTTAATAGCAGTGTGGTGAGTGAATAAAGTAATAAATGCATGGATTAATGTAACACCTCAGGTGACATCTACATTGGTAGGAAAGTAAGTGCAGTAAAGGAGAGGCAAATTGTACACAGGGTCTACCATGGTAGCTGCGTGACTTTGGGCGCATTTCTCACACACTCTGTGCCTTAGTTTCCTCATCTACAAAATGGTAAAAATAATACCTTTATAGTTGTATTAAGATTAGTTAATAAATGTAAGTTGCTTAGAAGAGTGGATGGTATATAGAAAGTACTCTTGATGTATTAGTTATTGTTGTTACTGTTCATGGAGAGAGAATTACTATCAACTCCATGAGAGATAGGGACTATGTGTTTTTTAAAAATACATTTTTTATTGATTTCAGAGAGGAAGGGAGAGGGAGCTAGAGATAGAAACACCAATGACGAGAGAGAATCATTGATTGGCTGCCTTCTGCACGTCCCTATCTGGGGATTGAGCCCACAACCCTTCATGTGCCCTGACCAGGGATTGAACCTTGACCGCCTGGCTCATAGGTTGATGCTCAACTACTGAGCCATGTGGGCTGAGCTACTTGGTGCTTTTTAATCACTTTCATCCAGTTCAAAATAATTTTTATGTCCAAAGGCATATTTTTGGGGAGACATATTTTGGTTTCCTTCAATTTACTATCCAAAAAGGCCTTGGGAGAGAGTAAAATGATTAGGAAATATTATTTTATCTCAGTCCACTAGTTTGAACTTCAAACTATAAAAAGAAAACAAAGAGGGAAAGTATGTAACCAGACTGTAAGTTCCATGAGGATATTGTCAAAGTATAATTTTCAAAAAGTTAAAAGTATGATTCTCATATAAATATATAATGATTCTCATTGATGTTTCTCTCTCTCACTCTCCCTTCCTCTCTGAAATAAATAAAAATATATATTAAAAATATATATTTAAAAAAGATCTTTTTTAAAAAATTGAGTACAGTATTTAAATATGAAAATCATATCTTGCAAATGCAATCTAACTACAACCCCAGATTCAATTCTATAAACATGTATTTTAAATTATTCAATCATACTGCTAAATCAACTTTAAATATATATTTTAAATAGACTATTTTTGTAGAGCAGAGTTGGGTGTACCTGGGATAAAACCGAGTGGAAGGCACAGAGATTTCTCATATACCCCCTTTAGCTCAAAGTTTCTCTTGAACTTGAAGCTGAAATTGCCTTTAGCTCAGAGTAATCTGCATACCACTGAGATACCGCTGGGGTGGCTTGTTCTGAACCCTCACGTGAACAATAGTGATTATTTATTAATTTATCTATATTGACATGAAAAGCTACTCTCTCTCCATGTATATAATATTATTTGAATGAGTAAACAGACACCTATTGAACAAATAAGGAGAGAGAGTTTCAATAGAGGACAAAGAAGAGACATTTTGTGAGCAGGCAATAATGTCAGAGACAAGCAAGCCCAGAACACGGTAGTGTTCCAAGCAAAGGCATGAACTAATAAAAATGTCTAACATTTATGAGGTTATCTAAAGCTAAGAACCACTCAAGATACTTTGCACATGTTAGTTTATTTAACCCTCCCCTAAAGCTTGATTTCAAAATACTACCGTCTCCATCTATATGAGGGAATTGGGCATAGGAAGGTTGGGAAACTGGCCCAAGGTCACAGTTTATAAAGTTTATAAATGGTTCGGTGTCTCTAGAGTCATGTTCTCCATCCCTACTATACAGTATTACACAGCCTCTCAGAAGAGGCAAGTACGAGGCCACTGAATTCACACTTTACCTACTTCCCAATATTGCCTAGAGTCAATCCTACCTACAGCCTTGGTGTCTTCCTTATAGGAAGTGCCAAAGAACTTTGGCAAAGCTTGGCTACAAGTTCATGTCCATGATAGAATCTCGAGCTTTATTGCCTGTTTTTAGGAGTTATGATTGCATATTGTGTGAAGAGGTAGACTGAGAGCTTGCCTGCAATGCTAGAAATTTGGCTTATAATCACAGATCCTGTGGCCTTGGGCAAGTCTCTTCACCTCTCAGAGTTTGCATCTAATTTTCTGAAAAATGTAGGGGAAGAGGAGGAAATGAATTCAACTGTGGGAGAGGAACAAACTTACCTCTACCCTCAAGGTTCTTCTGGCTGGTCTAATAACCAAATAGACATAAGACAGATTAACATGAGAAAATAACCAAATTTAATACATACATATATGTATGGGATCCCCACATACATGAGCGAGTCAGAGATCCCCCCACATGCATGAGAGATTCAGAGATAAAAAGGAAAAGGATTATGTAAGACATTCTGAGCTACAGATGAGATGGTAGTTTCAAAGGATAATTGCAGAATGTTAAGAAAAACAGACATTTAGCAAATCAAAGTTTGTCCTGCCCCAAAATAGGTCAAATGAAGTTTTCTGATAATTTCCTTTTATGGGCAATGTTCCTAATTCAAGTTCTTCTAGGTCAGTGGTCAGCAAACTCATTAGTCAACAGAGCCAAATATCAACAGTACAACGATTGAAATTTCTTTTGAGAGCCACATTTTTTAAACTTAAACTATATAGGTAGGTACATTGTTATTAACTTAATTAGGGTACTCCTAAGGCTTAGGAAGAGATCATATTAACGTCTGAACAGACAAAAAGACTCCTGGGCCTTTCCTCTCCTAAGCTGTAAGTTCAATCAGTGAGTTAAGAAGGAAGACATGCAAGGTTCCCTGTTGGCAAACCCTGCTCTACTAACGATTCTTATCTACAGTAAACATGCAGTACTGTATATTTTGCCATCCCACGGGCCCCATTGGGAAATCAAGCCTCCTTCTGAAATAAACTTTCTACATCAGCCATTTAAAAACAGACAGAAAGTAAATTCACCTAATTTCAATGTAGGCAGCTAACACTGCAGAATGGGCAATTTCTATTTTGTTTTCCCAAACCTCATCGAAGCTCTTTCTAGTAGGCTAGTCTTAGGCAAATTTACCTCTCAGGTTTAATCTATAGTCTACTCTTACTGCTCACTTTCTCTCATTTTAATCCTTCAGAGTGATGTGTTCTTTCCTTGCATTTCCTCTAAACACAGCAGGCCCCCAATGGATGATACTATCTAATCCAGCAGTTCTCAACCTGTGGATCATGACCCCTTTGGGGGTCGAACGACCCTTTCACAGGGGTCGCCTAAGACCATCATAAAACACATATATAATTACATATTGTTTTTGTGATTAATCACTATGCTTTAATTATGTTCAATTTGTAACAATGAAATTGGGGGTCTCCACAACCTGAAGAACTGTATTAAAGGGTTGCGGCATTAGGAAGGCTGAGAACCACTGATCTAATCTCTACCCAGTAAAACATGAAATAACCTTTGATTTCTTTCCATTTACTTTAGCTGCAATCTATGTTCTTTCCTGGTGCATGAAGTAGTCAGAAATTTATTTCACTTGTGGAACACATCAAAACAGAGAACCAATTTTTGTTCAAGTAATTTAAAGTCTTCAAAACAGGCACGAGTAGGAACATCTTAATATTGATAAGCTATGAACAGAGAGGTAGTATGGTTAAGGAGATATGCTTTGAAGACCAGTCCTGGGTTTAAATCCCTTCTATTACACTAATAACTCTGTGGCCTGGGGCAAGCCATGAACCTCTCTGTGCCTCAAAATTTTATCATCTGTAAAAGTGGGTTAATACTGCTTACATTAAAGAGCCATTGTATGGACCTATGTAAGGTTTCTGTAAAAGTTGACATCTAGCCCTAGCTGGTTTGGCTCAGTGGGTAGAATGTCGGCCTGAGGAATGAAGGGTCCTGGATTCAATTTCAGTCAAGGGCACGTACCTTGGTTGCAGGTTCCCCAGCCCTAGTCGGGGTGTGTGCAGGAGGTAACCAATCGATGTGTCTCTCCGACATCGATGTTTCTCTCTGTCTCTAACTCTCCCTTCCACTCCCTCTAAAAATCAATAGAAAAAATATCCTCAGGTGAGCATTAACCAAAAACAAAACAAAACAAAACAAAAAATACACACCAAGTTGACATCTAACAGATGTGAATGGTAGGCAAACTAAGAGGTTTATGGGGGCAGATACTTTACATGTAAAGTATTGATGAGTTCAGTTTTCCCCCCTTTTTTTCTTGAGAGGTAAGTAGTTAAGAAGATATATTCTGGAGCCATATTGCAAGGATTCAAGTCCCAGAGTCATCAAACAGTTACTTAATCTCCCTGTGCCTCATCTGTAAAATGGGGATGATAATTAATAACCCTATCTTTTTAAAAACTTTTATTTATTTATTTTTTAATATATTTTACTGATTTTATTTTACAGAGAGGAAGGGAGAGGGAGAGTTAGAAACATCGATGAGAGAGAAACATCGATCAGCTGCCTCTTGCACACTCCCCACTGGGGATGTGCCTGCAACCAAGGTACATGCCCTTGACCGGAATCAAACCTGGGACCCTTCAGTCCGCAGGCCGACGCTCTATCCACTGAGCCAAACTGTCTAGGGCTTTAATAACCCTATCTTATAGGGTTGTTAAGATGAACTGAGTTAGCCCTGGCCCTGTAACTCAGTTGGTTAGAGCATCCTCCTGATATGCCAACATTGCAGGTTCCATCCCCAGTCGGGGCACATACAAGAGTCAACCAATAATGCATCAATAAGAGGAACAACAGATCTCTCTCTCTCTCAAATCAATTAAATTTTTTTTTTACAAAGATTAACTCAGTTAATATATGTAAAGCATTTATAATGGTATCTGGTCACCAGAATAAGCATTTGTACAGGTTAGGGTGATGGTTAATTTTATGTTAATTTGTCTAGACCAAGCTACCCAGATATTTGGTCAAATATCAGTCCAGATGTCTCTGTGAAGGTATTTTTAGATAAGATCAACATTGAAATCAATACACTTTGAGTAAAGCACATTACCTCCATAATGTGGGTGGGCTTCATTCAATCAGTTAAAAGCCTTCAGAGAAAAAGACTGACATCCTCCAAGAAAGAAGGAATTCTGACCCCAGGCTGCCTTGGGACCTGAGCTACATCATCATCTCTCCCCTGACCTCCAGCCTGCTACTGTGCTGCAGGGCCTCTGTGCTTGTCCTTCCCTCTGCCAGAGTGCTTTTCCTCCTAAAACAAGCAGGGTCTGTTCCCCGTTCCCTCCCTTCAGATTTGGATTTGCCAGCTTCCACATCTTGTGAGCCAGTCCCTTACATACTTATCTCTCTTTCTCTCTGTCTCCCCACATGCACACACCCTCTCTGGAGAACCCTAATACAGTTAACCATGATTATTTTTATTCGTAGCACAAAGTGATGTTCTATCCTGCTTCTTTAATAAGAGCACAGTCAATCGGTTTCATTTTAGTCCTCCCAATTCTGAAGATTTAAGACAACTGAGAGGAGAAACATTAAAGTTTGTTTTGAAAGGGGGCAGGGAAGCAAGAAGCTCAGGGCAGGTTCAGGAAATGAGGAGGGTGGCTGGAATGGGGGTCTGTTTAGGGAAGTAGTGGTTATAAGGTTGGTAAAAGACAGGAGCAGCCCGTGGAAAGTTTGACTGTCAACCTTAGAGGTTTAGAATTTTTTTTTTTTTTGTACTGTTGGAAATGGAGAGCTGCAAAGCTTTGTGAAACAATGCTGCAGTATGAAAAAAGTATCATTGGATAATCGGATTAGTTAGAAGGAGGGAGAAACCAGGG
>NW_006288188.1:126141-127624 GCF_000327345.1 Myotis davidii
CAGCCTTGTAGTGTGCAGTTGTGCACAGTTCATTACCCAAGAGCCCCACGCATCTGTTTCCTTATTGTTTTCACTGGCTCACATTTCAGGTCACATGGCAGTCCCTCATGTGGGTAGGCTGACATCCCCCTCTCCGTCCCCTTTCCTTTTGACTTTGTTGTAGCTCTGCCCTCCTCCCAGGTTCCAGCCTCTGGTCTCTTCCCAAGGATATATACACGAAGTCAGGGTGGGGATAGGGAACTCCACTGTTGTTGCCCTTTGTGACCTGGGGAAATCTTGTGACCTGGGGGTCAGGGGAGAGATGATGTTGTAGCTCAGGTCCCAAGTAGCCTGGGGCCAGAATTCCTTCTTTCTTGGGGGTTCAGTCTTGGAGGAGGACTGTGAATTCTGTGTTCTTTATATGAAAGTATCTGCAACAAAATCTACCTCTCATTTTGCATAACCATTATGTGCTATTAGTTTACTTAAATTTTAAAAACCTTTCCTGACTAATTTTGTATGTAAAATCCAGATCACCCAAAGCCAAAGTAATTTTTAACAGGTAAATGCTAACCCTGTTTTTAAAGTCTATATTTAACACTGCACAGGGCTGGAGGGAGGAACCCAGTTGGGTACTTTCCCAGAGTATGTTAATGAACTCAAGAAAGAATACTCTCTTCTCTGCCATTGGAAGAGAAGCTGACCAATAGAAAAGCAATTCAGCACCTCCGCCCACACTGTGTACAGAATAGGAAGGTGTGTCTGTACGTGCCAATAACTCATGCTTTCAGCTGCCTGACAGTGACAAATGTGCCATTCGTCATCTCTTACATGTTACCATGATATTCTGAACTTCAATTCACATGGGACTCAGAATCAAGGGAATGAGTTTTGAAAATTAGATATAATTTCCAACAGTTTAAAAGCATACACACTTCTGAAATTACAGATATCAAAGACAATGGCTGTTTTTCACACTGAGTGCATTTTTTCTGGTGTTTATCCACGTGTATAAAACTAGTTATTTGTATATTCACTTCATTCTACTGACAAGAAAAGCACTGCGTATTCCTTATGAAGATGTCAGGGGAATTTTTAGCTTATTCTTGCTGCAGCTAGCAGTACATTAGCAGATATTACTTGGCATAAACACTGAGTTTTAGATTGATTCTTTTTTTCTTTATTGATTAAGGTATTATATATATGTTCTTATCCTCCTAGATTGATTCTTGAAGGTATAATCTTCACCATGTCATCCTCTACCATTTCCCACAGCTGAAAGGGCACAATGTTAATTTTATTGTGTTCACATGTTGCTTTAGAGGTGGATCAAGAGTTTTTATTATTATTTTTTCAAACTGGCTATTTATAGGCTCCACCAAATGCACTGTAAAACATTTAAAAAATAAATGTTCATTTATTTAAAAAATACTGTTCATTTTTATGGGACACTTACATTCGCTGCCTAATTTAATTCTTGCAGCAATTACATAGTCAGCCAGGA
>NW_006288188.1:128130-131246 GCF_000327345.1 Myotis davidii
AATGCTCCAACTAAGAAACCCTGTCAGCTCCACTCACAATTCATTGACCCCCAACCCCTCACAGGTGCCCTGCCTCCGCACAGCACCACCCACAAGGGGGCAGGAAACTGCCTGGGTGGTGGAGAGCAGGGAATATTTGGCAAATGGTATTACTGTTTATCATATTTCATCTCCTCAGTTTTGAACTTTTGTTATTTATGTAAGAAAATGCAATTTTGTTTAAAACTTTTCCTGTAATATGCCTATCTATACATATATAAGCCTAAGCAACCAGCTGACCGGCCGACCAGCTGGCAGCTATGACATGCACTGACCACCAGGGGGCAGACGCTCAATGCAGGAGTGGAAACCACAGGCATGGAAACATGGAACAGACTGATGAATCTCAGAGGGAAGTGGGGAGAGAGGAGGGTGGGAAGAGATTAACCAGATATCTTATATGCATACTAGAGGCTTGGTGCATGGATTCGTGCACCAGTGGGGTCCCTCTGCCTGGTCTTTGGGGATCGGGCTGAAACCTGCTTTCTGACATCCCCTGAGGGGTCCCGGATTACGAAAAGGCACAGGCCAGGCCCAGGGACCCCCACTATATAATAAAAGCCTAGGTGGCATCATGTGATGTCATCACAAGATGGCCACCACAAGATTGCCAGCAGGGGAGGGCAGTTGGGGGCAACCAGGTTTGCAGGAGAGGGCAGTTGGGGGGGGGCAGGCCAGCAGGGAAGGGCAGTTAGGGGCAACCAGGCCTGCAAGGGAGGGTAGTTGGGAGCAATCAGGTCGGCAGTGGAGGGCACTTGGGGGCAATCAGGCAGGCAGGCAGATGAGCGGTTAGGAGCCAGCAGTCCTGTACTGTGAGAGAGATGTCTGACTGCTGTTTTAGGCCCAATCAGGCCATCCCCCAAGGGGTCCCAGATTGGAGAGGCTACAGGCCAGGCTGAGGGACACCTTCTACCCCCCCGCCCCACCACATGAATTTCTTGTACTGGGCCTCTAGTATAAAGTATAATTTTCCTCATAACAGCCCTATATGGGAATGATTCATAGTGATATTAAATACTTGAATAAGGTCAAATAGAGAAAGTCAGTGATGGAAATAGAAAGATAATTTAAATCTCTGTACCACTGGTATTGGATGAAGCCATTTATTCCATATTTGGGGAAGTAAATTACACATGGCAGTGATATTAGGCAAAGTGTGGAAGAGGGATCTCTTCTCTACTGGGTGCTACTGGGGGTGGACTTCTTACAATATCCTGAGAAAAGGAATTTTCTCAAACTTGCATAGGAAAATGAGTGATTTTTATTTGTGTGGAATTAAATCCTTGTGCTTCTGAAGTCCCGGTTCCCTTAGTCCAGTAATAGAAGTGTAACGGGGTTTTAGTAGAAGCAAAGCCAGTGTCCAGAGTTTCTTTTCCATGTTAGAGGCAGGTCCAGTACAGTATCAGGTCAGTTGTAGTCCATTCATCCATTGTGTGCATGCGTGTGTGTGTGTGTGTGTGTGTGTGTGTTGGGGGACAGGGGTTTCATCTGAACAGCCGTGGGCCAAGGAAGCCAAGCATGAGCCATGAGCCATGGGTGCCAAGGGGAACCAAGTGAGCAAACTCTGTTCAGGGGATTATATATCCCATTCTGGCCAATGATCTTTGGTTCCCAGGTGTGACTGACAACAAGCACCTTCTCTGGTCATCCCAACTTTATTGGCATGAATCTATCTTTCCTTTGTCCAGTCTCCTTCCCCCAGTGTCTTGCAGGGAACATGCTTATAATGCCTGGCCTTCCCTTTGCTCCTTTTCTGTTATTAATGATTAGCTAATTACAATGGTATCAGGAACAAAACAACAATTATATTTTAAGACAAAGTCATTGCTGGAAGTTTTCATTGGGTCCAAGGACAAGATTTAGCAATTCTTTGTGATTGTGTTTTGGCAATTATTCTGGTGACACAGAGAAGGGACATCTGGACTAGATATTCTGACTAGAAAAGCCTGAATTGTGGAAAAATACATCTTAGTGTCTTTGGCCTATATTTTAGGCATGAGGCCAAATGTAGCTCACAGATATTTACCTGGAAAATTGCTGATTCTAATGTAGGAGAAGAAAAATGCCACCCTCCTGGGTCTTCTGGCTGGGACCCTGGAAATTAAACTGATAAAAGGCAAAAAAGAGGAAATAAAAGATTCTAATTATGTAAGTATGCATAGATATTTTACAAAAACAAACAAACAAACAAAAAAACTCCAGGAGGCCAGATGATTGAAGTTAATATATTGTCTTAGACTAAATGAAGGAATAAGAATTTGGGGTTTCTGGGTGGGGAAGACAAGTTATGGGAAGGTGAAGGGAAGAAACATATGCTAGATTAAGGTTGTCTTGTGTGTGTGTGTGTTTTAAATTAACTTATTTATTGATTTTAGAGAGAGAGGGAGGGGTGGAGAGAGAGAGAGAGAAAGAGAGAGAGAGAGAGAGAATTTGTTCATGCATCTATTGGTTGATTCTTGTATGTGCCCGGACCAGGGAGGGAATCCACAGCTTTAGCATATCAGGGTGATGCTCTGACCCACTGAGCTACTGGGCCAGGGCAAGGTTTGTCTTGTTATGCAGATCAGAGTTTCTCAGGTGATAAAAGTTATCTCAAAATAATTGATTATTCATTAGTGAATATTAATAAAATTATCAATTCATTATTACACACTATATGGCTCCCATGAGTATCCTATCTATTAATAGACAAACAGGGTAATTGACTGTACCTTTGCTACACTTCCCATTGGCTAATCATCGAGATATGCAAATTAACTGCCAACAAAGATGGCAGTTAATTTGCATATGTACGCGGGAAGAGGCAGAGCAAAGACTGAAGGCGGCTCTGGCCGGAGCAGCGAAGGCTTTGAAGGAGCCTCCGGCTGGAGCGAAGGCCCGGGTCCCAGTGCCGAAGGAAAACCGGTGCAGGCAGCCAGGGGAAGCGAAGGCCTATTGCACGAATCTTTTCGTGCAACAGGCCTCTAGTAAAAGCATAATATGCTAATCAGACCAGATGTCCTTCTGGACATCCTTCTGGATGACCTTCAGGATGAAGCCAGGGCTGTGAGGGAGGCCTGGGTCCCGGGTGCCTGCCA
>NW_006288188.1:131266-135573 GCF_000327345.1 Myotis davidii
CATCCCATAGGCCCGCATGCAGGAGGCAGCTGATCAATGACTCTCTCATCATTGATGTTTCTCTTTCTCTCTCTCCCTTCCTCTCTGAAGTCAGTAAAAATATATTTAAAAAAAAAGAAGAGTTGTTATATATCTAAGCATTAACACAAGACTAGAAAATTCAAAAGTTTTGTTTCCAGGCTAGTTAAAACAAGAATATAATCATTTCCTCATGCCTCAAGCTACTTCATTTTAGTAATTTAGCAGCTTGACGACAGTGACTCCATTTTATGTTTTCACTCTGTTCTTCAAAGGTAACTACTTAGGCCATAGCCAATCAAATAACTTCTTTGCTTTGCTTTTGCATCTTTATAAAGCCTTCCTTCTGGCTCCTGTTGGTGCAGTGCTCCTAACCACCTTTGGCTTACTGCTGCCCAATTCCAATTGATTTCTGCTCAGATAAACTCTTAAAATGTTTAATACGCTAATTTAAACAATTTCATTTTGGTAGTTCATTAGCCTAAATCTCAAGCGGCTTACTCAAGACTCAAATGTCCCTATTTTACCAGCCCCTATGCCATGCACCTACCCAAAGCTTTATGACCTATTGTGGGTATAATTTCCTGATAGTCACTATTATCAAATAGTTCAATTCTTTGAAGTATAAAGTGAAATTAAAAAAAGCTCAGGTTAAGTAAGGCATGGAGTATTGTGTTTACTTATTTCTTTTGGACATTGTGTGATCGCTCATGCTGAGCAGATGTACATTTGTACTACATTTCGCCTTGCGTCAGAGATTCAAAGAGCAGACGTATGTCATTCAAAAGAAGTAAACTTCTTTTGCAATCAACTCTGGTAGAATGTGGAATGATGTGGTTTCCACATGTAATTTAAAAAATGTATTAGCATCAAACATGCATATCCTTAGGACCTTGCTTAGCATATGACTGAGGATTACAGTCTATTATAGTAAAAGATGTAGCAGCCTGGCCTGTGTGGCTCTGTGGTTGATTGTAGACCCATGAACCAGGAGGTCATGGTTCAGTTCCTGGTCAGAGCACATGCCCGGGTTGTGGGCTGGATCTCCCTCTCCCTTCCTCTCTCTGAACTAAATAAAACAATTTTTTAAAAAAGATGTAGCACTTTAACAGGTTTGGCTCAGTGGATAGAGCATCAGTCTATGGACTGAAGAGTCCCAGATTCGATTCCAGACCAGGGTACATACTGGGTTGTGGGCTGGATCTCTAGTAGGGTGTGCAGAAGGCAGCCGATCAATGATTCTTTCTCGTCATTGATGTTTCTATCCCTCTCTCCCTTCCTCTTTCTGAACTAAATTTAAAAAAAAATTTTTTTTTACGGTGTAGCGCCCTAACTGGTTTTGCTCAGTGGATAGAGCATCGGCCTGTGGGCTGAAGTGTCCCAGGTTCGATTCTGGTCCAGGTGGCAGGCTCAATCCCTGGCCCTGGTTGGGGTTCAAGCAGGAGGCAACCAATTGATGTGTCTCTCATCACACTGATGTTTCTCTCTCTATGTCCCTCTCCCTTCCACTCTCTCTCTCTAAGAAAAAAAAAATCAATGGAAAAATATCCTGGGTGTGGATTAACAACAACAACAACAAAAAGATGTAGCAAAGTCATGATGTTCTCAAACTCTAAACATACAGATTGCAAGTACTTAAAAAGGTCAAAATGCCAAATATAATAAAAATGTTTTAAACTCCTATGTTAACAGTTCCTTGTTGTTGCCAAAAGTTTTCATATTTATGAGAGCAAAGTCCTTCATTATCTGCACCAAACTTTGGTCCAAATGTTTAAGACATTGCAATGCATGGTACTACATTATTAATGAACAGATTAAAAAAACTTAATTGCATTTATAACCCAGATATCAAAATGCTCCATCAAAAGAAAAGGCTATCATTTAAAAGACATGTACTAGAATGTTCAGAGTAGCACTATCTCTAATAGTTCCAAACTGGAAACTACCCTAACGACCAACAGAAGAATGAATTCATAAATTGTGGTATATTTACAGAATGGAATGAAATGAATGAATGGAAGAAACTTATAAGTAAAAAGCCGATTAAAGAAATCAAACACAAAAGAATGCATACTTTATGGTTCTCTAAATATATGTCAAGTACAAAGACAGGCAAAACTATTCTGTGTTGAAAGTCAGGATAGGCAATGACTGAAAGTCAGTATGATGGGGTCCCAGGCTGTTAATAATGTTCTGTTGCTTGATCTGTGTGATATATACACAGGTGCGTTCAGATTGTGAAAATTCATTGAGCTATATATACTTGAGATATGTGTACTTTTCTGCATATGTAAATACACATAAAATATTTCAATAAATAGTTAAAAACAGAAAGAAAATTCCAGAAAACCCATGAAATATGAATTTCAACACAATGTAATAATCCTCAATATCATTACTAGAATTTGTGAGCCATCAGTGTGAGAATCACTCTCTAAACAGAGTATTCAATGAACTAGATTCAAAACAGTTGTCTCAGAATCAAGATCCCAGCATGTCAAAGAAAGCTAATAATTTATCTTTAAAATCTCCAATCTCTCTGTTTTTTTCTACCTCCAGAGATATCACCGTAGTTTAAGCCAGGTCATTTCCTCCCTGGCATCTCATCTGATATAATCTCCTACCCCATCTCCTAATAGCCTGTTCTACCTGTTCTCAACCCATTAACCAAAGTGATTTAAAATCTTAACCAGGTCCTTTTACTCCTTTCCTTATGCCGCAATAGAGTCCCATTAAATTTAAAATTAATGGTTACATGGTCTGATTTCTGTCTACCTCATCCATCTCATGTCATACTGCTCCCCCCTAACTCTATACTGGAGACACAGTGGCCTTCTTTCTGTGCTTCCAAAATGTCAAGCTGTTCCACCTCAGGACCTTTGCTCTGCTGTTCTCTCTGCCCAGAACAATCATCACGTTCATGGTGTCAGGACTGATTCTTTCTTATTTGTCCAGTCTCCATTTAAATGTTATCTTATAAATTATCTTATAACAACCCTCCCTATCTGATGTCAACCTCCTCTTATTCTCTATATCCACACTTTGTTCATTTCCTTCCTTGACATTTGTTCTTTTATTTGCTTGCTTACCTGTTGTTTATAAGGCAGCTATCATGTTTAGTTGAGCCACGATTGTATCTCCAGTGCTTAGCACAGTCCCTGGCATACAAAAAAAAATCCTAGATAAACAAATGCTTGTCGAATGAATGAGACATTCCCAAGGGATCACATGATGACTTCTCACGGAGAACGCTGCACTGTGAATTTTTCAAATAATAACAATGAACCAGATGCCTTTCAAGCGCCCTTGCTCCGGCAAAGAATTAGCATTCCGTTTTCGGTTTTCTAGTTGTCACAACCACCGCCCCTTCGGCCCTAGCGACACCCTCACTGCTCCTGGTGGTCGACCCTCACTTGGTACCGTATCCCGACCCCACCCACCACCGAGGCGCCTCCTCATTGGCCGGTGCGCCAAGGCCTTGTTGCGTGGGATGTCACCGCGAGCTGCTATTGGCCCCAGTCGACGTCGCTCTACCCTGCGCTGCTTCCCGGGGCAGCCAAGTGAAATTGCAGTGGTGGGGAGGCTCGTTCCCATCGGAATCTGTGATTGGTGCTTCGGGTGTCAGGCGCACCGCCTCTCCAAGCGCGGATTGGCCGGAGCTGCGTCCGTCAATGCGAACGGACTCCCCCGCTTCTCCAGCTGGCCCCCAGCGGGCAACACATTCTCGAGAATTTCCCGCAGAAGAGCCAGTGGCTGTTCTGCTTGTTCCAAAGATCGGAAACATCGGAGAAGGCAATTTATTTACCAACCAAGAAAGCCCCTCCCCCGACCTCGTTAGCTAATTAAACATTTTCCAGGCACCTAACCATCACGAGGTAAGAGCTTAGAGAGGGCACTGCGTGCATTTGTTAGCCTTGTATATTTTCTATAGGCTGGGTCCCCTCCCACCGCTCCCGGACCGCGGAAGGGAGAGTTAACGGGGCAAGGTTCCCCGGGAGGTAAGGAGGAATACCGGCTTCAGCTTCCCATCCCCTCGGTCCGAGCCCCACGGCCAGTGTCTGCGTTTTCTGCTCCGCTTTCTTTCCTTTGGAGGTCGGGAGCCGCAGGGCCCACCCGGCTGCACCGCGGGCAGCGGCCGCTTCCTGTCGAGACCCCGGGCTCTGCCTTGACTTTGACCGCGGGTTGGAGGAGCCAGGAGAGCAAGTGCGTGGGCCGAATCGCAGGGAGGACGGCACCGCCCAAGGGCCGGTAGGAGGGAGGCTGGGGCAGCGCGCACGCATCTCCCTAGA
>NW_006288188.1:136050-169122 GCF_000327345.1 Myotis davidii
TGGTGTGTGGGTGGGAGGTGGCGGGAGGTGCAGGGGGGCCCAGCCACCTGCCGCGCGGCGCGGGCGGGAGGGTGTGCTTTCTGCAGAGGATCACACCGGACTCTCCTCTGCCGCGGCCAGCGGGCCGAGCTCCTGACCCTGAACCGTGCGAGGGCGAGCTTTTCAGGGGCTCGGCATGGAGAAGGGTGCAGAGCCTTTGTTGGTGACGACGTGAAGACGTGGATTTTGCTTTGCCGGGAGAGCTCTGTACTCTCAAGGCCTTGTGGTTGGTGATGTCTGTTTCAGCTGCCGCGTTCTGTAGATTAGGGATTTCATAGGCGGTGACAAAGGCCGTGACTACGGTGGAATTAGCCAGGGAATTTGGAGTGTCTGGAGCTCCAGTGGCCTCTCTGTGAGAAGCTTTAAGCTGGAAAGATGCAACACGGCCCTGTAGTCCTTTTTACCCTCCGCCAGTGCGGTGGGATGAGGTAGCCTGTGGTTTCAGAATAAGGGACTACTAAAACGACAGGTCATAATGGTCCTGGAAAACAGCTATGGTTTCGTTGTATTCTGGGAAAAGAACAGATGCACCTCTGTGATAAAGTATTTAGGAATGATTTTTGGGTAGTGAGATCTTACTACTACTACTACTACTACTACTACTAATTATTTATTTTATTATTTTGCAACGTTAAATCACTCATTGTTGACCACTAACACAGGCACTTCCCTTGACAGGGCTCTTAGAGAAGAGGAAAGGAGAGGGGAGAGGTGCTAGTGATGTAGGATAGGATGTAAAGGAAAATTCTCCAATGGAGTATAAAGGTACAGGTTTGAAATAGTCTGTGAGTTATATCCACATTAACTAAAATGTTTTAAGTGATATCTGTGGAATTAGAATAATGAGTACTTTTCACTGCTCCCATGTTCTTTTCTTTCTTCACGCATCTAAACACAGGCTCCCACCAAACCCAAGGGGAATCATATGAGTTTCTGTTGTTTTTTTCCCTTGTTTAAACTGGTCAATTTTCTTTCCCTTCCTCCTAGCCGGGGTACTGATGAAGAGGTATTAGACTCCAGATTTTCTGAAATACATTCTGGAGCGGTCCATACCATTTGAATTTATTGGGATGCATTGTTTGTGTTTTAAAAGTTGATAAAAAATATTTGACTTAAGAATATTAAAATTACCTGGTGTTTCCATTATGGAAGTTACTGATGTAAATATGCCTGAGTACCACCACTTTCTAAGGAGCAGCTATGAATACTTAGACATATTTTTGCTGGGAGGATAAGTCTAAGCAGGTCTGGGTAGTACTAATTCTTAGACCTCCTGACTAATTTTGGCATGGATTTAAAAGGACAAGTAAACTGCCCTTTTGACCTGCTTCCAGCAGTCAAGAGCAGTTTAACACAAAGCCCGAGTGCACTCTCCTGCCAGAGATTGTGCCTTCCTTCTCCAGAAAGGAAGTTCTGAGGTGTTTAAACCATTGAGGGTTTGTAAAATGCAGCGTAAAATTGGCATAGAGATCTGGTGGCAGTATGCGTGGCTTTTCTTCACACACCCCTTTTGTTTTTCAATCAAGTACAGTACATACTTCAGAAGTTTACTACAAACTAAATGTGTTTATTTGTCCTGCCTGTTGCTTTTCACATGAGATTTCCTACTTTCAGGATGTGGGCTTTCACCAGCGATTTTAGGTAGAATTTCTATGCCTCTCACTTACTTTCTATGCCTTTGCTGAGAATCCCCTCCATCCACCTCCTCCCAGGCCGCAGTAAGGGTTGTTAAACTAGGGGCCAACTTTTTCACTAGTTAGAGTTCTGTGACAGATGATCAGATTAGCTAGTAAAAGCATTGAGGAAGAGGAAGATGGAGTAGGCCTGGTTACACAAATCAATTTGAAAATGATAAAAAAGGAAAGTACTTTCAGTTTATTTAATGACAATATGTAGAATATATAGGGTTGTGTGTGTGTGTGTGTGTGTATTTTTAAAAAATTCATGTGATTAAAGTAAATTTGTGAGCTATACATTTTCCTTTTGATTGGGAAATAAAAAGGAATTTGGAGCCCTAACCAGTTTGGCTTGGTGGATAGAGCGTCGGCCTGTGGACTGAAGGGTCCCAGGTTCGATTCCGGTCAAGGGCATGTGCCTTGGTTGTGGGCACATCCCCAGTAGGGGGTGTGCAGGAGGCAGCTGATGGATGTTTCTCTCTCATTGATGTTTCTAACTCTCTATCCCTTTCCTTTCCTCTCTGTAAAAAATCAATAAAATATATTTTTTTTAAAAAAAGGAATTTGGAAAACAGTTTGGTCTAAGTGGAAGATTGATTTTTCCTCCTTTTGGTATATAACGATCAATAAAGTTTGTGTTGCTTATATAAATAACATCTGTTATATAGCTGGGTCCAATCAAGTTATTTACCTTTATTTTCTTGCCTCGCATAGTTTTTACATTTTACTTTTGCTAGTAGAATATTATGTATAATTATGTTTTCTGGTGCTCTTAGTCCATTTAATGCTATGACATTTTTGTGTCTTCAAATGGCTTTCATGCAGAATTACTTCTGCCCTTTGATCCTTTTGGTTGACTTTTACTTTCAAAGATTGAATATAAATGTTAAAATGGCTTATAGAAATAAGCTAGCCTTGATTTTCAATTGAAAGATTGACATAATTGACTCCTAAATAACTTTTTTAGTTAGCAGAATCATAAATACATGGTGATTTATAATTGCTGAACTGACAATAAAAATATTTAAGTGTTTTTCAGTTTGCTTTCCACTCTTTTCATTATAAAGAACACTGGTTTAAAAAAAAAAGAAAGAAACACTACTTTTCTTTTAGGCTCTTTTGTGTTTTTTATATCATATGTTCTATTCTCTTGCCTGATAATTGGTACATATTCATTTCCTTGGGCAGCTGGAGAGCTGTTGGCTGATTCCTAGTGTGAAGCAATGGAGGAAACCTCTTGATGTTCAGGGTTAGTTCAAAGTCGTTACTTAGCTTGGGAACACAGGTCCTCTTTGGACTGTTTCCTTGGGAATATGGGGAAGATTAGTATGACTTAGTTATTGCTTATGGGAAAGCGGTTGGAACCACTTCCTATACAACGTTTCCTGCTTGCATAATTGATACTGACCTAGTTATGTACACTAGCTATATGTTTGCCTGACATTTCATCTATGCCAATAGTAGGCCTTAAAGGAAATGCTTCTCTATGACTATTCTGCTTACTCTCTGAGATGCTTGTGCAGATAATAAATGAGGAAGGAGGCCAATTTGATGATTGCTTTTAATATATGTGGGCATAAAGAAAAACCAAAAATTTTTTTGGCTAATCTTCACCCAAGTATATTTTTTCCATTGATTTTTAGAGAGAGGAGAGAGGAGAGAGGAGAGAGAGAGAGAGAGAGAGAGAGAGAGGAGAAGTTGCCTCCCACAGGTGCCTCTGGGGTGGAGATCAAACCTGGTACGTAATCCAGGTACTTTCCCTTGATGGGGAACTGAACCCAAAACCCTTCCTTGCACGGGTAAACGCTCTAACCACTGAGCCCCAGCCAAGGCCCAACTTGCATTTTATTTCATTCTTTAAATCAATTAATAATGTTTTCAGTGGATATTTGTTCCCTGCTGAGAATGCAGCTGTTTAATTTTAATTTTTTTTATATTTGGAAGATAGAGCAAGGGGTGGGGGAACAAGAGTAGCCCATAAAAACTGCAGAAGAACTTTATTCAATATTGTTTGTAATTTCAGAATTCTTGTTCAAAGGAGGTGCATAAGACTGCAAAATGGCCTAAGGCTGAAGATAGCATACATGCTTTCAGACTGAAACCAAAAGAGTACTTTGCTAATATTTGGTGCACTCTTCAAAATGAATGAGTTTGCTTATCAACACACTTAAAGTTTTTACTTTTTTCTAGATGTAATAAAGCTGCTTTGTGAATTATCTGTACCAATAAGTAGTACTTAGTTCTCTTACTTGCTAGGTTGCGTTATAGTTTGACATTTCTCCACAAGTCATCACCTTTATTTGACAGTTATTGTAGCTGAATAAAATATAACCTTCAATGAGAAGCAAAGGAATAAATACCTCTTCTTGTGTAGTGGAATGTGTTACTTCTCTTAGATACTTGATAGCCAGAGATGCTGTCTCCACCTCCTCCAACATTGTCATAAAAGAAGTGAGTTTCAGTCTTTTATACATATCAGCTAAAAGGCCAAGAGGGAATGGCCTTCTAAGTCTTTTATGATAACACTAGAGGCCCAGTGCATGACATTTGTACACTGGCAGGGAGGGGAGTGGGGAGGGAGAGGTTCCCTCAGCCTGGCCTGTGTCCTTTAGCAGTCTCGGAGCCCTCAGGGGGGACATTCTTATCGCTCCCCGGAGGCGGGAGAGGCTCCTGCCACTGCTGCTATGCTTGCCAACCATCAGCCTGGTTTGTGGCTGAGCAGTGCTCCCACTGTGGGAGAGTACTGACCACCAGGGGGCAGCTCCTGTGTTGAGCGTCTGTCCCCTGGTGGTCAGTGCATGTCATAGCAACCAGTCATTCAGCAGTTTGGTCCATTTGCATATTACTCTTTTATTATATAGGATTCATTATTGGGTGGGGGGAGGTGTCTTTATTCTAAATACTATGAAGTCAGAGCTCATGTCTTTCATTGCTTAAATATCTAGGGGTGTTCTTTGGAACTGCATTCTTTCCTTTTACTTCTTTACTCAGCAAAAGGATTAATGGCCCTTCCTATACATAGCTACACTGATTTCCAAAAATTTATTTGAAAATGATTTTTTGAAATTTATAACACATTTTCTTATAGATTCACTCAACTGGGCTTGTTTGTATTGTGTATGTTTGTGCCTTTTGGGGAAATCTATTTTTTTAAACTCTTTTTTTATTGTGAAATTCTTCAAACATACAATTGAGAATAATATAACATCTGCATACTCTCCTTTGGCATTATTAAATCTTAACTTCATGCTATGTTTTCAATTAATAAAATAACAGAACAAAGTACTATGGAGATGGATTTCTGCTTAGAACTTGTTTTGTATGGAAAACTGCCAGAAACAGCTTTTCCTGCTAGGGTGTAGGAATTCCCCCCTGACCATACCCAGGGGAAGTTTTAGGATTAGCTTTGAGTCAGAGTCCAGAAGTGGGGGTGCAGAATAATCATTTCAAAGAAATGTAGTTCAGTCTCTGGTGCTGTCTCCTGCTGTAGTTGCAGGCATGAGCGTAGGTGGGCTCCTGGGGCTGTGTCAGGGGAGAGCCGCAACTGTTAATGTAAATGCACAGATCAGTTGCTCATCACTCAGGGTTGCTGGTCACAAATGCATGCGCCTTGATCCCGAGATCACACACCTTCCCCGGGAGTGTCTACCACAAAGGGAAACTTCAGAACTGGCTGAACACTCCTGTGCCTCTAGGAGTGTTTGCATGAACAGGTGTACATATGTAAAGTTTAGTAAATGGAGAAATCTTGGAACATAACAAAGCTTAGATCCTAAGTGTGTCTTTGCTGAGACTGGGACACTCTTTGGGTACAGAACTATCATAAACATTCGATTAACCAGTTATTTTTTCTTCTCTTATTTCTATCTCTTGTAAGAAACTTTGTTAGTAATATTTATCCCTTTTCTTCAGAGCAATGGAGTTAATAAAGGGAAGAATATTTATTTATACCTGTATTCTATATTCCTGCTACTTAAAGTGTTGGCCTGCTGGACCAGGCAGGCATCACCAGGGAGCTGGTTAGAAACGCAGAATCTTGTGTCCCCATGCATACAGACTGAGTCAGTGCATTTTAATTAGATCCCAAGGTGATTGTAGGGTAAAGCTTGATTCTATATGCTATGTGCACATTGTCAAAATTTTATAGAAGTTAAGCTCCGAATGGGGTAAATAGTGGGTCATTTTTGGTCCGCTATCCTTAGAAGTTGGCTGTTAGGTACCACATTCTTTAATGCCTTAATTTTTGGTAATCTCTAATTATCAGTTATATTCAGAATTGCTGATGGAGTCTCTCTCTCTTTCTTTTCATTTAGTTGCATCATTTTTCTTGAAGACATTCCATTATTGTTCATTGACCTTTCCCTGACTACTGAGTCCTTTGGATTTGAGTTATGTCAACAGCTGCCTTAATTACTTTGGTTAGAAGTGGTGGGAACCAGGTGAGAAGGAGAGTGCTGCTAAGCTCCCGCCTGCTGCAGGATGACCGGCGGGTGACACCCACATGCCACAGCTCCACTTCAGAGCCTAGATGTTCTCGGTTTGACTCAGATGGTAGTGGGCGTCCAGCCACCTGGGATAATTTTGGGATCTGGGATAACCGCATTGATGAGCCAATTCTGCTACCACCCAGCATTAAGTATGGCAAGCCAATACCCAAAATCAGCTTGGAGAAGGTGGGCTGTGCCTCACAGATTGGCAAACGGAAAGAGAATGAAGATAGATTTGACTTTGCTCAGCTGACCGATGAGGTCCTGTATTTTGCGGTTTACGATGGACATGGCGGGCCTGCAGCTGCTGATTTCTGTCAAACCCACATGGAGAAATGCATCATGTAAGTATGGTGACTTTCACTCTTGAACTTGCAGTTTGCCTTTATGTTTAAACTTTAACCTTTTGGCTAAGATGTTCAGGGTTAATATAGTTATTTGAGTGGTTTTATAATTGTTTCATGAACAAGAACTAGCTTAAGCATTCCATTTATTACTGACCACTATTACCATTTCAGAAACATATGTTTTAACAACTCCCTTGGCAATAGCATTGACCATGTTAAATATCAAAAATTCAACAGAACAAATTTCAAATATCTAATTGGCTTTATTGAACGATTCCTGAATCTAGCATCCCATCTGGCAAACAGAAAGGGCCTCCCAGGAACTCAACCAAATGGAAGGCTTTTGTAGGCAGAGGGGAAAAGGGATAAGGAAAGAGCAGATTACTTCTCCCTTTGATTAATGGAAAGAGCCTATGTGGCAGGTTACCTCATTTGTGCCAACCAGAAAATTCCAGACTGACCAGTTGAGATTACTATTCCTGGGAAAGGTTGGAACTGCCATTGATTTAGGTATTATTAAGCCTTGTTTTGGTGATGTGGGTTTAGCACAAGTGACTCCATTTTGGGCCTAGTGTTTCTTTTAACAACCAGAATCCATGGTACTTGATTTGTGATTATTTCAAGTGAATTAACATAAAGTACACAATCTCATGTGTTATAAGAATCTATTGGAAACATTTTACTAGTACATGACACCTGGTGCGTCCATAAATAGTAATTATACTCTCAAGTGGCATGAATAGCTTTGAACACTTGTTGAAAATAGCTTTAGATAATTGGCATTAGTATGGGGAAATGCATTTAATGTGGGTGTTTTGGAGCCCTTGACATAGTTTATTTAATGCAATTAGTATAATGTATTTTTGAGGATCACACTATGCTAGCACCAAAAGAGGGGGAAACGTGACAGAGTTGTGGCTATGACTCTTTCTTGTCTTCCTGTGTATAGTTCATACTGTTCATTAGTTGATTTAAGCATATTTTGCCTTGTTCTGCAGAAGAACTCAGTGACTTAATTTAATAAGGAAGAACTTGACCTTTCAGGGTAGTATGAGAAGTATGAGGCTGCTGCTGGTGTAACATGGTTACTGTTTTACAGAAAACTTACTTCTGATACATAGAGAGAGTACACTCTAAAATAATAAGAAGCATAGAATAGTAAATCCATTAACAGTTGTTTATTATCATTATCAAGTATTATGTACTGTACGTGTTAGTAATTGTAGGTGCAGTAATGATTAATCTTCTAATATGGGAATTTAGACTTTTATTTTAGTGTCCTTAGAGGCTTTATCACTTAGGAGACATTTAAGGAGCACCTGAGAGGCAAGCCATGGGGGTCCATTGTAGGGAGTGACTGCTAGCTAGAAAGACCTGAAGGAGAGGAGATGAGAGGAAGAGGAGACAACTATTGTAAAATGATATTTTGGGGCTCTTTTTTTTTCCCTCTCCACAAAGGGATTTGCTTCCCAAGGAGAAGAACTTGGAAGCTGTGTTGACCTTGGCTTTTCTAGAAATAGATAAAGCCTTTGCGAGTCATGCCCATCTGTCTGCTGATGGTAAGTAACACAATCACATTCCTTAGGGTCCTGGGGGATATCTGGATAAAATGGAAACAATTTAAGCTCTTTAGAGGTGGGAATTTTAATGGAACTTGATTTGTAAAAATGTTTATGTGGAAAATGATTTTATATAAAGAACCACTTTAAATGCTGTTTGGAATTCAAACTAATGATAGTACCTCCCTTTTAAATGAAATATGTATATTGGAGAATTTTTCAGAAATTGAAGCTTCAAAATGGTTCTGATATCGAAATCAATTTTAAAATATTTTTAAAAACTTTTTTATCTGTTTGAACATTTTACGGACAAGATATCCATACTACGAGAGGGTTTATTATTTTTGTTTAGATGAATCTGATGAACAAATAATTGAAATACACTACACAGTAATCTCATCTAGTCAGGACAGTTATTGGTCAGGCAAGGAGAAAATTGCTAATTGGTCCTAGACAGGAAAGGACAATGACTAGCACATACTACTTTATATAATTAGAATGAAGATATTTTTTTCTCTTTCTTCTTAAAAAAACTTGATCTTGGACATTCCTGTTGTAACTAGTGATATTTTGTTTTGTGTTAAACACAAGGTGAATTTAAAATTTTGTGTGCTGCTTGTTCTTAAATATTGAAAGTACGTAAGTGTTTCTGATTTTGACTAAATTTATCAAAACCATTTCAGAAAATGTAGTTAATGTTTTCTAGTTAGCTGGCTCCCATAGTTTTTGCTTATGAAGTTAATCTCGAAAACTTCTGCAACAACCATATAAATGTATGCAGATAGAATGAAAATGAATCATGCAATAATATTAATGTATGTTTGGTTCATCCTTTTGTTTAAAGTGCACCAGAGAAATGTCATTTTCTGTTGGAGTGCCTGCAAATGGCAATCCCTCCCCCCTCCTCCCGCCCTGGTTCCAAGATAAGAAACTGAAACTGAGAGAGAGACAAAGGGCAGTTGCTGGGGTTTTCCTGGTACCCACTGTAGCCTCTCTCCTGAGCATATTTAATGATGAGGATTAGAGAAAATATCTCTAGGATGACTCAGTAAGAGGCTTTCCTGCTTTTTAAAAAATTTATATGAGCAGAGGGAGAGAGAAACATTGATTTGCTGTTCCACTTATTTATGCATTCCTTGGTTGCTTCTTTGGGGATCAAACCCTCAACCTTGGTGTATCCAGATGGATGATGCTCTAACCAACTGACCTACCTGGCCAGGCCTTCCCCCTCATTATTGAGGAACTTTTCATTGTCATAAGCCTCAGAAAAGCATTAGAGTTCATCTTTGTTCAGGGATTCATTCAGGCTAATTTTCCCATTTACTCCTTTGGACTTTTTTTCCTTCTAATTGGTCCCTCATCTTATGAAAAATAGGGATCCAGAGAGGGTAAATTTTAGGCATAAGACTATTCTTAATGGGTAAAATATATAAAGGAAAAAGGAGATTTAGACACTTTCTGGTCACTTAATTTTTATAACTGAAAATTGGTATCCATATTGGTATGCTTATTTCTTTCATAACCAGATTGGCTGTATCTCATACCACGATGTTTACCAGCTATGGTGCAGGTGCTGTGCCCTAGTTGTTCTATAAACAGGCAGAACTTACTGGGCAAAGTTTTCAGAAGAGAATGTTCAACATGAGAATGTGGACAGCAATCCAAAGCAGAAATCCTTCATGGGTGCAGCCAACCCTTTTGTAAATGATCTAATCAACAAGATGCTTAAAACAATAATAGATTCAGTGTTAAGTAGAAGATCCCAGTCATTTATTTTTTAAGATATATATTTTTTGATTTCAGAGAGGGAGAGAGAGAGAGAAATATTAATGATGAGAATCATCGATATGCTGCCCCCTGTTGCTGGGGTATGTGCCCTGACCTGGTATCGAACCCAGACTTCCTGGTTCATAGGTCAGTGCTCAACCATTGAGCCATGCTGGTCAGGCCCCAGTCATTTATGAAATAATAAATTATAACTAAAGGAAATTCAGAATTTAGGGAGAGAATTTACTTAACTTGCTGACCTTAAAAGAAACTTAGTAACGATGCCTTTCTCATATAAATAGAAGTTGTTCAAAGAAATTAATTATAAAAAATGTAATCCATTTCTAATAATGAAATTAAAATGTAATTATTTAATGTAGTTCCTCTGTCACATGCTTTGAGTTAATGATCAGAACTTTCAGCCCTAGCTGGGTAGTTCAGTTGGTTAGAGCATCTCCTGATATACCAAGGTTGCAGGTTTGATCCCTGGGCAAGACACATATAAGAATCAACTGATGAATGCATAAATAAGTGGAACACCAAATCCATGTTTTTCTCCCTTCATCTCTCTAAAATCAATTTAAAAAAACTTTAATAATATTCTAAAATTTATTTTTCATTTAATGGCCATTTGTTTGCAAGTATAATGGAGCAAGTCAGAATAATGCTTAGTCTATTATTAAAAGAAATAAGGTCTATTATGGCATTGTTGTTTTTAAATCTTATTTTGCATTTTTATAGATCAATTAGTCTGTATTTTTTCATAAGTATTTTGAGAACTTTAAAATTCTTGCCGAAGCTGGTTTGGCTCGGTGGATAGAGTGTCGGCCTGCGGACTGAGGGGTCCCGGGTTCGATTCCGGTCAAGGGCATGTGCCTGGGTTGCGGGCACATCTCCAGTGGGAGATGTGCGGGAGGCAAGCTGATCGATGTTTCTCTCTCGTCGATGTTTCTAGCTCTCTGTCTCTCTCCCTTCCTCTCTGTAAAAAATCAATAAAATATATTTTAAAAAAATAAAATTCTTAATAAGTTGCCAAGGCTTTAAAAATGGCAAAAATTGCTAGTAGACATTTGGGGCCTATTTTATCAAATGTATTAAAGCCACTAAAAATAGAATGTTTTATATTGTTTAACTTTTCAATTATTTTTGGATTAAGAAAACCCTTAGGCCATTTCAGATTTCAAAGCTATTATTTAAATTATTTTTTTTTAAGAACTAAAGCAGTGTCAGTATTATAAGAATGGACAATATTATTTTTTAAAATATACATTTTTTGATTTCAGAAAGGAAGGGAGGGGGAGAAAGATGGAAACATCAACAATGAGAGAGAATCATTAACAATGAGAGAGAATCATTGATTGGCTGCCTCCTGCATACCCCCTACTGGGGATCAAGTCTGCAACCCAGGCATGTGTATTGATGGGAATGGAACCATGACTTCCTGGTTCATAGGTCAATGCTCAACCACGCTGGCCGGGTGACAATATTCTTTTCAACATAAACATGGGTAGGACCAATATTAGTTACATAAAATTGTGAAGTAATTGCAGTTTGCCCTCTCCAGTTTCCTTCACCTTTCTTTTAGCATTAGCCCTATTTTCTCCTTTAATGCTTCCTGTGAGTAGCTTGCAGGTGGGGAATTTTAAGTAGGGGAAACCTGAAAAAAGATTGGTTTAATCATAGGAATGAATTACTAATATTGGAATTTCAGGTATAAATGAGAGGAGTACCCCTCAATCATAGTATATTAGCTTTCTTAAGAGAAAGTGAAAATAAAGTAAAAATAAAACATTCTCATCAAGACTTTAATCCAGCCCTGGCTCAGTTGGTTGGAACATTGTCCTGTGGACCAAAAGGTCTCGGGTTTGATTCCCAGTCAGGCACATACCTAGGTTGCACATATGGGAGGCAACCAGTTGATTTAAAAAAAGAAAAAAAAAGACTCTAGTCCAAAACTGTCACATCTGCATAAAGTACTTAAAATGATCCCATTAGCACTTAAAATATTTACTATTTCAGTTTAAACTGGGAGTATTTGAGAAAAAAATAAGAATGCCACTTATGATGAAATGGCAAGACTCTAGCCCCTAAGAAATTGTTTGCTATTTTTATCGATTTGTTGATGAATTTTTAATTTACCCGTATTTACAAATAATTAATTTCATCATCATGTTTGAAAATTTTATATTCCATTTACACCAGTCATATATATTTTAATAACCAGCAAGTAAATTCAAATGATCCCATTAGTCTATTGCTTATGAACAAACTGCCACTTAAACCAGATGGTAGAAAACTTAGGTTGTAATTCTGTACATCCTGTGAGCTCCTCAGAGTGTTTCTAGATTGCTTAAGGTTTGAAAGCAACAAAACTTCTCAAGAGACAAATGGATAAAAACGGGAAGACTTGCTCTGACGTTCAGAGTTGGAGATGGTGACAGCATTGTGAGTCTCATTGGAAACCTCCATGCTCTTCATACTATGTGATCTCTTTATGGAAGAATTTAACGACAACACAACCGGTGTTAGAAAGGCAGTGTTTTTGAGTACCCTTCTTATGCTAGGGGAGCCAAAAGAGAAAAAAAAATAGAGATGGCACTGAAGAGATACTCTTACTGTGCTGTTACTGATCTCAGCCCTGACCTTGATTTTGGTGTTCATGTGTCACACATGTCCGGAACACCCATTTTAAGTAAATATTGAAACTGTATTGGTCTATACATAGTGCTGTTTACACAGTTGCATAATTACCAGGGGGATGGGGGTTATGCCTTGAATAGTACAGCTTTTACTCTTTCTGTTGCCATTCAAAATCTTGATCATTTTTGTTGTGATATGTTGACCTGCAACACTGGGAGAAAGAGAGAGCTGCAGAAACACCCACTTTATGAATTATATAAAGCTCAAGAGCTCTACTAGCCTTTATTTAAACAATCATTCTACTGAAGAAAAGAAAAGGGCTTCTAGATACTAAATTCCTGCATTGAGCTCCATTAACAAATGTGTTTGTCTTTGTATCTGGTATAAGAGGTGCTTTGATCCCTCCTAGTATATATTTCCATCTCAGTAACTTGGTGGTATATTGTGGTTCACATCTTCCTTAACTACGTACTGTTGGTCAGATACAACAAATACTGTACTCAGTGCCAGACTTTGAATTTTCCTTCCTGATTTTGAGACAGTTCTGATATTGCTACCAAACGAATATACAGTGCTGTTTTTTTTTTCTTCAACTCAATAAAGCTACTGCTTTCCTCTTATAGGCCGAGTGAGTGTGTGTTGTGTGAGAATGTATGTAAGTATTCAGATGTATGTCTGCGTCACCACTTGTGTGTTTTGGTACACATGCATTTGTATATGGCTTTTCCTACCTTGGGAAGCCACAACACGAAACAGTAAGACTCTGTGATGAGAAAATAGACTTGACTACAAAATACCATCAACATGTGCAAACTGAGTTTTGGAATCTTTGATTTGGCAACTCCTGGAATAGTATGTAATTTGCAAGTGAAGTTTTCACCAAAATAAAAACCCTTCCCCTTATTTTGCAGCTCTTTCCCTGCCCTCCCCTGTGTTGCAGGTTTGTAATGTTTGAGCACAATTCCTGGGTGAATTTCCTATTTGCCTCTGTGCGTGTTATTTGTGGCAGAGAACTGTGCCTGGTCAGCAGCTCTAGACCTGGAGCCCGTGGACACTATATGCTGGGCTTCAGTGGAAAGAGAGACCAGCTTAATTTTGTCCCAGGTGAAGGAGTCCGGCGGTTCCTAGCCTGGACTACTGGAAGGTTCCCACATCCTCTTTGCCCCATTAGTTGAGATGACTTGCAGTAGGAAATGTCCAGTGAGTGTTAAGAACTTATTGAAAGATGTCTTAGTTTTATAGTTTTGTTGTTAGCGCAAAAAGTGAGCATTTTTACTTCTATATTAAATGTTAAATAAAGTGAATGTTGATTTAATATTTATATTCTTAGATGCTTCGCAAACCAGAATCAGCAGTTAGTTTTGAAAACTTTCCCTTAAATCCTTGGATTTTGGAACTGTGAAGTTGGGTTGGTGGAAACATAAGCTCTTTGAAATTCCTAGGTGGCAGAGCCATGAATTATAATCCTGAACAGCTAAACTTGAAATTGTCATTTATGAAATTATAATTCTTTTGATGCAGCCAATTAAAAGGCACTTTTTAAAAAGCTGCAGCTGAGAGTTTAAACAAAGGAGAGGTAGCTAATCTCCCTGGACAGGTAGCATCTGAGTAAATAAAACCCCTCTCTGCTCTTCCAATAATTTGAAAATGTTACAGTGATTAAGCTCTCATGATTCTATTTTATAGTGTTTTGGAAACTCTAGTTAGCATTTGTAATACAGACATCACTGCTACGCCAAAACTTATATGTTATACCGTGGTGAATACAATTTAGCATTGCCCAGATATTGTTGCTTTGACACAACAGTTCCAAAATCAACAGAAAATGGGAAGATAGAACTATAAATGCTATTTCTCAGTTAACTCAGCATGGATATAAAAGGTTAAAGTAGGCTTTATTCATCTTTTCCCATCTTACTTTTCTGATTAAAGCAGGCATTTTATATATCTTTAATAAAAATAAAATATCTTTCCAAAATGCATTGCTGGTGAAGTTTTAAAAATTGTCTCTTTTAAAAAAAATTGCCAAGATTGAGCTTCAATTCGTGAAATCAGTAGCACTTCATTTTTCCTAAATCTACCTTTGAAGGAAAAATCATCTTTGGATTACCACCTAAATATTTTATGTAGGTGCTCTAAAGAATTAACCACATTACAAAAGACAATACCTGCTTTAAATGTCTTTATTTTATTTCATTTCTTCCAGTTTGATTTACTTTTTAGCCCATAATGTCACAATATTCTCTCTTTGGCAAGGCTCAATGCACCTTAAATTTTTTTTAACAAGTGGTAATAAACTGAGGGCAGACACTGTCAGAAAAAGTCAAAGGAAGATGAAAAAAATGCAGTTAGGATGGGATGGAGGAAGTAGTGGTGACCTCAAGCTGTATAACATTTGATTTCGTTATTGGTCACAGAAAATTAATATTCTTGGAATGCTCTGGGCTCAGGGCATAACCATGGGAGGAGCACTTGGCAGTGCCGTCCTGCATTTGGACAAAGACGGATTGTGTTAGATCCTTGTGTAGTGTTAACTACACCAAGCTTATGGGAAACCAGAATGAATTACATCCTTCCCCTCAATTTTCTCCTAATAAAATGATGGCCAAAATACAGAAAAAAAAAGACATATGTAATACTCTTTGTAATACTTTAAGCAATAAAAAAATTAAAAAAAAATGATGGCCATAACTTTGTTTCATGGCTGGTACCACAAAGATAAACAGAAAAGGATATAAGTCTTTAACCATTTTAGGATTTTTTTTTTGCTAAACATTTGTAAAATTGAAATAGTTGTAGAAGGTAAGAACATAAAGTATAGCTCTTGGAGAGCAAATGATATGCCCTTGGCATATTTTGCTTAGCCTGTTAACTGATATTACTTCCACAGGATAGGAGTAAGAAATGAAAGAGAAAACCTCTGAGTCCATAGATTATAGAAAAGCCGGTTTGCCTGAATGGGCTCAATAGACCTAAGCCATCCTAACTTATTAGCCAATCTAATTAAAATGTAATGCTTTTAATCCTGACACCTGATGTACACACAAAGGTGTCATAATAATGATTATCAGTTCGTCTCAGCTCTACTTGTTATAAAGAGAGGCCATTTGAGGACAGTGGTGCATTATTTCCCAATTAGGACAGCAACTTTTTCTGTTTGCATGGAGCCTTGTTACTGAATCAAATACTTCTTTCTCTGCATGCTCTTACTTACATAGTTCATTTGCGTTTCACTGGCATAGCCCTAGTTACATTAAAGTAATATATTTCAGCATTAGTTTAACATGCCCGTGTTTTATTTTGTAATGAAAATTTCATGTCAGATCATTGGACTGTCAATAACTTGCACTCTTTTTCACAATGTTTACAGCAACCGTTATGACCTCTGGGACTACTGCAACAGTAGCCCTGTTGAGAGACGGTATTGAGCTGGTTGTCGCCAGTGTTGGGGATAGCCGGGCTATTTTATGTAGAAAAGGAAAATCCATCAAGCTGACCATTGACCATACTCCGGAGAGAAAAGATGAAAAAGAAAGGTACCGCCTCCAACTGATGAGGATGTTTTTATGTCTACTTCATGGAAATGCAACCTTGCATTTTAAACAGACCTCATGCTTAAATTTAACTGTGCCTTGTTTTTTGGCCTTAACTTCTTCTGGATCAGGATCAAGAAGTGTGGCGGTTTTGTGGCGTGGAATAGCTTGGGACAGCCTCATGTGAACGGCAGGCTTGCGATGACGCGGAGTCTTGGAGACTTGGATCTTAAAAGCAGTGGTGTGATAGCAGAACCAGAAACGAAGAGGATTAAGGTAAGAAAGGACGTGTAGACACTTGCTGCACAGGCAAGGAATGAAAGCGGGTGTCTCCAGCTACAAGCGTTCTTGGAAACCTTAAGTGAAGCCAGTAACTTTTGAAGAGGAGTAATTAAGGGAAGGATAGAGAAACTTTCCAGCGAACATAAGATACCACCTTCCAGGCCCACTGGATGAGGATGTGTTTGGTTTTGGTGTCACGCACTGTGGAATTCTCGTAGAATGGCGCCCCTGCTGGTCCTCACCGGCACCTGATGGATCGTGTAGCGTCACCACCACTTGGAGGCTAACCTGACTTTCCTTTTCCATCACGCTAAAGCATCGCGTTACCTCGGTTTCTGTGACATCCTTCGCCTGCTACTAGTTAATGTCCACATTACCCGACACGTCCCAACATTTCCCTCTCTGCAGCCCCTGTCCCACGCTAGTACCTGGCACAGTGTAGTGGAGGCTTCCACTGATGGTAGCAAACGTTTGTTAATTAACAGAACGTTTTCATGCATGATAGATAGCCCACTTACACTTGTTCTCGCTAACAAATACTTATCCAGTTTTTACTATATGCCAGGCTCTTCAAAATAGCTACTACTGCCCCTTTTTATAGAGAAAACAAATCTAGAGCATATGGAGCCCAACTTACCTCTGTTTGCTCGGCAGAAAAATAGAGGCAGGTTTCTTACTCGGAAGCCTGGCTCCAGAGACGGAGCCTTCCACCATTACAGCTTGCAGCTCCTGGCACCCCGCCATCTGGCTGCTTCCTTTGTGGTGTTACTAAGTAAATGTTAGGTTTGTCCTTGGTGGTTGATGCTAAATGTTGCTACTTTTGCCCTAAATACAAGCCTTCGATTTTCACTCTGTTTGCCTACAAGCTGTAAACACAGATGACCGCTCAGCAAACAAATCTTCGAATTATGAAGATTATTCCAAGGCCGAGTGTAGTTTATAATCCTATGAATTTGGTTTTATTGCAGCTACATCATGCCCATGACAGCTTCTTGGTCCTCACTACGGATGGAATTAACTTCATGGTGAATAGTCAAGAGATTTGTGACTTCGTCAATCAGTGCCATGATCCCACTGAAGCGGCCCATGCAGTGACTGAACAGGTGATACAGCTGAGCTTCTGCTAGAAAAGTCCCCCTGGGGGAAGGTGGAGGGAGGGGGTGGGAGAGGACAAACCCAGGTGCAGGTTTTGGTACAGCCTGGAGGGGCCCTCACAGACTTGATTTCTTTGAATCTTGTGTTTCAGCTCCAGTGTACAATGAATTTTACTCTTGACTCTGTAATATTTCCAATTTAAAACATTTTTACACCCTAGCCGTTTGGCTCAGTGGTAGTGTTGGCCTGTGGACTGAAGGGTCCTGGGTTCGATTCCGGTCAAGGGCACATGCCCAGGTTGCAGGCTCAATCCCTAGTAGGGGGTGTGCAGGAGGCAGCTGATCAATGATTCTCTCTCATCATTGATGTTTCTATCTCTTTCTCCCTCTCTGTTCCTCTCTGAAATCAATAAAAATATATTTTTAAAAAAACACAAACACAAGAAAACATTTTTTACAATTCTCCCAAATAGTTTATTAAAATTAATATGCCAAGAAAATTTGCTATGTTTATTTTTTGGCTTTGTACACATCTTGAAATAATAGTAACAGCACGTAGTAAATTATAATGGTAAAGACTAATATTGCTTACTATGTGTCAGATACTCTTCTGTTGATATGTACCTAGTATTTGACTCACTAATTATCACAATGACTCTGTAAGGTTGGAACTAGTTTTATCTCTTTCTAATGAATGAGGGAAACTGAGGCACGGAGGTGAAATTGATTTAGTCAAGGTCACAAAACTATTAAGCTGCAGAATATTTGTTGTCTGTTGGGCTTCAAACTATAGATTAAGCAATTTGTATAGACAGCAATTTGGACAGCCAGTTTCCCAAGTCTAATCCCTTGACCATTAAATTAGACTCTCCAAGTCATTACCCAATATAGGAACACTATAGCATATCAACTTCTGGTTTCTGAGGATGGGTGTGAAAAAAACAAATACCAAAAGGTGTGTGGGTGTGTTGTATGTCACTCTGTTGGTCAGAGCTAAAATTTGGAAGCTGGAAAATATCGGTAGAGAAAACGTAAAATTTCCATGTGTTGTGTAATATCTTTTTGGATAGCTTTTTAAGTTAGAGCCATCACCGATCATTAGAGGCACAGTTTAATTCAACAGCTATTTTGGCACTTCCTGATTTTTTTACATTTTCAATCCTGGAGTCAAATTTGGTCCAAAAATTTTTTTTTTTAGAGTTTAAAGTGAAAGCGAGTTTACTGGTGAAGCAATGGGACAGAGAGATGGCTACTCCACAGGGAGAGCAGTATGGCTCACATTTTAAGTATTAATATTTGTAGTTGAGGCAATAAGACATTACTTAAAAAGCATTATTTGCTCAAAAATAAATGGGTAAGCATGAATGATTCACTTGGTTACTATGTGTGCTCATGAGATTAAGAAAACAGTCCCAGTTTCATTGATGATCACTTCCTTCCTAATTTTCAACTTCCTGTCTTGATATAATATGTTCTAATTCATGAGGACAATACAATTTACAATGACTGCACAGCATTCGACTATATATTTGAGTATCACATGTCCTTTAACTGTTCCCTTGATCAGCAAATTTAGTTCATATTCACCTTGCCCTTTTGTAGGGGGAACACTATAATAAACTTCTTATATCTATTTGTGCATATCTATTTTCTTCAGGTATTGTTTTCTTAGGTTAAAGTCTTATAAGTAAAATTGCTAGGTGAAGAATACATAGTATTCTAAAGCTTTTAATCTTTACCAATTGCCCTTCAGAGATATTCCAATTTATACTTTTCTAGTATGTTTTATAGCTTATATTTCTCATAAGTGTACAGCTTGCTTTTCCATTATCTTATACTGGAGCAGTCGTTCTCAACCTTCTGGCCCTTTAAGTACATTCCTCATGTTGTGACCAACCATAAAATTATTTTTGTTGCTACTTCATAACTGTAATGTTGCTACTGTTAGGAATTGTAATGTAAATATCTGATATGCAGGATGGTCTTAGGCGACCCCTGTGAAAGGGTCATTTGACCGCCAAAGGGGCCACGACCCACAGGTTGAGAACTGCTGTACTAGAGGCTCGATGCACGAAATTCGTGCAAGAATAGGCTTTCCTTCCTCTGGCTGCCAGCAGGCACCTGGGACCCGGGCTTCCCTTGCAGCCCCGGCTTCGTCCGGAAAGATGTCCGGGCTAATTAGTATATTATGCTTGTATTATTATAAATGTATGCTTGTCTTTTTCATAATTATTGTAAGAACTTGCTATATACTAATTATAGTAGTATCTTGTCTGATAGTGCAATTTTTTTTCTGTCTTTCAATTTGTTTGTAAAACTTTTTTACTTTCTGAAGCTTTTTCATCAGATATTTTGATCAACCCTTTCCTTCACAGTTCCAGCCTGAAGCTATGAGGTCTTTTGAAATAAATTTGCTATTAAATATAATCCCAAGTACTTCTTACCATGCTGATTATCTCATTTGCTGTTTGAATTAATTCCTGAAATTGCTTTATAGTTCTCCTACTGTATGAAATTTACTTTATGCCACCTTTTCATTTTTTAGGGAGCATAAACTTTCTTGTAGTTATAACTTTATACATGTCCACTTCCTTAGGCTATTATTTCTTTAGGCTAAATTCCTGGAAACAGAATTGCTAGGTAAGGACTAACACCTTGTGAATCTATACCTTGTATTAGTTCCTATGCTAAATACTTGACAGATATTTTCTTCTTCAGGAGCTGCATATCTTATACCTTAGTCCACTGGTGTTTCTGTTGCCAAAATGGCTGCAGTGGAATATAGTCAGTGTGGTTGTTTTGGGTCATCTGTTATTCTACGTGCAACCTAATAAACTGGGCATTGACATCGGTGACTGATACTGCTATATGTATATATATATGTGTGTGTGTGTATATGTGTGTGTATAGCTTTTTGCTTATTTCTAAGACTCATAAGAAAGGATAAATCTAAAACATTAAAGCATTCTATATTTCAACTTGCTATGTAGTATCCTCTCTATTAAAGAGGGAATATGCAAATTGACCCTCACACCATCACAAAGATGGTGGCATACACAGCCAATAAGGAGGGAATATGCTAACTGACTGCCCCGCCCTCAAAGATGGTGGTGCCTAAACACTGTGACGTAATTGGGTTAGTAACTGTGTGAAATCAGTTTGACTTACCAGAGGAAGGATGATATCTCTTTGTACAGACTCTGATTTCCAGTGTTTTTCTCTTCCTTCCTGCCAAACCCTGCAGGCAATGCTGTATGGTGCTGAAGACAACAGTACGGTCATCGTGGTGCCGTTTGGTGCTTGGGGGAAATACAAGAAGTCCGAAATCAACTTCTCCTTCAGCCGAAGCTTCGCCTCCAGTGGACGATGGGCCTGAGTGCTGGCTGGGACTTTGAGTTTCTGTGCAACAGTTTTTCACTAAGTATATAAAGAAACTGACTAGATAAAAATGTCAACTGTACCAGAGTAACCCTGTGACTCCCTAGATCAGTACACAAGCTAGTGTAAGCTTAGTGACCACTTACATAACCATTAACCATGTCAGAAACAGCCGTCATATTTATGTTCAGCTGTACATACTTGGTATAAATATATGTGTAATTCAGTTACTGTGAGTCTCTAAGCTGAGTGAGCACGTGAAAAGTGGTTTGATGTACTTGCTGAGTACTAAATTTCTAATTTTAAAAACTCTTAGGCAGCTATGAGTTTCTTTTGATCATTTTTGTTTATTCATTTGAACAGGTTCTTGTCTTCAAATTCTTTAACAGTAGTCAGTATTTTTCACAATTCCTCAATGTATTGTCAGAAAATGTTTTAATTTTTAATAACTGTAACCAAGGAATTAGTGTGAAAACTGAGTTCTCTGTGACTATATTTTGTATTCTGGACCACTTAACTGGTCAGTATAACAATGTGAAAGAAATTAATTCAGATAATATGACATGCTAAAATGTATACATATTTCTAAGCAGTGCACTTGTATTTTTCAACTGTGTCACAAGGTCCCCCTTCTCCCCCAATTCATTCCTATTCTGTAGCTAAGAATACTATAGAGATATGACTATACCTTCATATCAGAACAGAATGCACAGGCTGAGTCCTCTGGTCAAAGCTATCCAAAGTTAAATACCAATGGTATCAAGTATCTTGTATAAAGTTTCATTTGTTGTCTCTAACTCTTTTTGTATATAGTATGTTTATGTCATTTTTTGTATAGACTAAGCAATTTGGATAATTTGTCAGTAATAATACCATATTGACTGATACTGCTATATGTATATATGTGTGTGTGTGTGTGTGTATGTGTGTGTATAGCTTTTTACTTATTTCTAAGACTCATAAGAAAGGATAAATCTAAAACATTAAAGCATTCTATATTTCAACTTGCTATGTAATATCCTCTCTATTAAAGAGGGAATATGCAAATTGACCCTCATGCCATTACAAAGATCGTGGCATACACAGCCAATAAGGAGGAAATATGCTAATTGACTGCCCCGCCCTCAAAGATGGCAGCACCCACAACCAATAAGGAGGGAATATGCTAATTGACTGCCTCGCCCTCAAAGATGGCAGTGCCCACAGCCAATAAGGAGGGAATATGCTAATTGACTGCCACACCCTCAAAGATGGTGGTGCCCAAAGCCACCAGATCGTGGCACCCAGTCCCCTTAGCCCTGCCGGGGTGGCAGGCACGTGGCAAGGCTGGGCCCACCCCCAGGCAGGTCTGGCCACTCCACTAGCCTGCCTCCAGAGTCCCCAGTCCCCTCAGCCCACCAGCTACCCAGGGCCAGCCCAAGGTGCAGTCAAGCCTCAGATGGTGGCTGCCCAGCTTCCCAGGGCCAGCCCGAGGCACAGGCAAGCCTCAGATGGTGGCTGCCCATCCACCCAGGACCTCCCAAGCCTCAGGTAACCAGGGCCGGCCGAGGCTTACACTGCCAGCAGTGGCAGCAGCAGAGGTGTGATGGGGCATCGCCTTCCCCTGGTCGCTGGGTCGCCTCCCATCCCTGAGGGCTCCTGGACTGTGAGAGGGGGCAGGCCAGGCTGAGGGACCTGCCTCCTCCAGTGCATGAATTTTCATGCACCGGGCCTCTAGTCTATATATATAAAAGCCTAAGCGACTGTTACAACCAAACGACCGGAACAACTGGAATGACCGGTCGACCAGTTGCTATGATGTGCACTGACCAACAGGGGTCAGACACTCAATGCAAGAGCTGCCCCCTGGTGGTCATTGTGCTCCCACAGCCAACCTCCCACGGCCTATTACCCCGTCCAGCTGGCCAACCTCCTGTGGCCCCAGCCCCCTGCCATCTGGCCCCCTGATAGGCTCTGATCTTGAGGCTGGCTTGCCACCCTCCCAGGTTCCTTCCCCCTGGCTAGCCAGCCCCCTGATAGGCCTCAATTGCTGGCCAGGCCGAGGGACCCCACCCATGCACAAATTTGTGCACCAGGCCTCTAGTAGGAGTATAAAACTATACTTCCTTATATTTGCATGTAAGTTTGCTGTTAAAATGTGAATCTCTAAATGTGTGTTTGGAATTATATCTGCAGTTTATTTCTGCAGACAGTGTAAATTTGTTATATGTGTGAGTGTACATTCATATGTATATTTTGCAGTAACATAAAATTGAAAGGGAACAATCCTGTATAGTTCTTTCAACAGTTAGCTTTAAATTATTGATGTTTATATCTAGGGACTCTTGACAAACTGAGGGTAGTTTTAATAGTGGAGAATCAATGGTTATTAGCAGGTGAGGTAACATTAAAAATGGTGGTAGGAGGTATCTCATAGTAGGTGTTAGGTGGAAAACCCAGGGACAGAACCAGCATGTTGAAGCTATGTTGTTACATGGTAACTTGCCTATAAAATTGGATGTAGGAAAATACTGGGTGTTAAGAATGCATGGTGTTTTGAGGTAGAAACAAAAGAAAAACCGAAAAGATAAATTTGGTGTAGTATATATCTTCAACACTCAGTTTTGGGGGTTGACCTTTTTTCTTTCTTTAAGTTTTATCTGAAGACTTAGTAGAAGGAAGAAGTCCCGACATATATTGTTCACATTCTCTCATCTTTTTGGGAATGGGAGAAAATAAATCTTGAGTTTCCCAGCTTATATTAAGTAGGAGTTGTTCTTTGGGGGAAAAAAACAAACAATAAAGAAGTATCTCAATTTTTTTTTTCAAAGGAAGTTTGGTGAAAGAAAGAAAAACATCACAGGAAAGGATATAGTCTCCTACTTGTTGTCTGAGAAGTGAGGACTCCAAGGTAGACGAGGAAAGCTGGAAAACTTCCTTGTTCTTTTTGAGTCAGATCTGTGGAGCATAAATATGGGACCTACATTTCAGAGTATGGAGCATTTCCAAACTAACAAGGAAGTAAAAACTCTAAAGCACAAAATGATATTTAGAGATGTCAGTTTCATTTTTGTTTTGAATTCTTCATCATTTTTCTTTTACTTTAAAAACTGAAGGTGGGAGTGATGCTAGCAAGTTCAAAGGTCTGAGTCACCAATGTATTGAGGTGGATTCCAGGTTTGACAGAGAAAAATTTGTAAGGTTGGTCAGGCTGTGCTCTGCTTCACCTCAAAAGCTTTTAAAACCCCAAACTGGTTACCTTGGACTAAGGCATGAAATATACTTGTGTTTGTTTTTCAAGCTACTGTGTTGAAGGACAATTTGCAGATTATTATAATTCATAACAGATAAGCATACACGGATTAGTCTACTATTTGGGGATTGTGCAAATGGAAGTAAATAAAAGGACTTCTATAGTTTTTTTAAGTTAAAGCTAAATTTGCCATGTGGCTATTACCATGTGGTTTAGGTATGGTGTAAATTATATTAATGTACTTAAGCTTAAGTCATTTGTATTTAAGTTTGCCTTTCATTTATATATAGTATATAAATCATCTTTCTAAAATGTGTTGCCAAACTTTATTTGCCAACATTTATTTGGCAAAATTATCTTGAAATTGTGATTTTTCACAAGTTAAGTACCTTACACAAATGCTGTCCTGCTTTCCATCAGCTGTTTGTTTGCTGCATTTCTTTCTGTTTAAGTGCTTCAAAGTCTGATGCATTTTTTTTTCTGGAAAAAATATAGTTTTGGAGGGATCAGTTTTGAATCTCTGTACTCTATGATCTTGAGTTCCAACCTTTAAAAAAATTACTTACTTTGAAAAATTATTAGCACATAATTTAAATAGAAATTATTTTTTCAAAGAAAAATTTGATTTATCTTTTTTTTTTTTTTAGAAACTCGGCAAGGAATGAGTAGACCTATGCTAAGTCTTAAATATCAGGACATTCAGTTTCCTTTCTAAGAATGGACAAAGATTTTAAGAGTCTCATGCTCTACCGACTGAGCTAGTCGGGCACCCGCAAGATTTTATTTCATGGTCATATGACAGTAAGAAAATGCTTCAAGGCAAGGTGGGGGAAGGGATGGTTAAAGTTTAGCAACAAACAAGTCAACATGTATTTTCCTTTAGTACTTCAATGGTTCACATACTCATGTCTGAAAAGTGACATACATTTTTGGTTGGGTTACAGTTTATTGTTAGATTCACTTATCTGGATGATTTAACAGAAATAAAAGGCCGGATTGTGATGACCTGCCTGTTGATTTGGCATCTGGAAGAACAAGTTGACTCTCTGGCAGCTCCCATTGGTTGTTAGATGGTTGAAACGGTTCATTGATGGTCATATCGAGTGTTCTGAGCTGTGAAGTCATGGAGTTCCTCCACCTCCAAGAATGACTCATCTACCACTGGCTTCCAGTACATCATATAGCAGCTTGGTATGTCCAAAATTAATTTCTGCCGAATTTCTCTGGTACACATTTGTTTCATAATTTACCAAAGTGCTACTTGGGTATATAGCCTTTCTTATAGTGAGCTTATGTAATTGTTGCTTTGAGCATTGTTTTAAATGTATCTATTGAGTAACTGAACAGATTGAAATTACATATCTCAGTGTACAAGACACCATTTTAATAAAATACATGCATCAAACACTTTAAAATTCAACTGTGTTTCTTTGGCATCCAGACTTACCAACATTTATTATATGACCCTGTGAACACTAATAGAGTCAATGAATGTTTGCAAATTTCTTTTAGTAGCCAAATTCTGGCTGTTTGCAAAATTAATGTGAAGAATCTTTGAAAAAAAGTATATTATTTATTCAAATCTCTTTTATTTAATCTACAACAAAATTTGTCTCTTTTGTTTTCTTCTTCCAAAATATTTGTTGGTATATCAGACGAAAATGGTCATGATGATTTCTACTTTATTTTGCCTGTGGTATATTTCACTGCAGCCTCTCCATATATTAAAAATTTGAAACATCCCTGGCCGGTGTGACTCAGTTAGTTGGGCATCATCCGGTGCACCAGGAGGTTGCTGGTTCGATTCCTGGTCAAGGCTTGATCCCTGGTCGGAGTAAGCAGGAGGCAGCTGATGGATCAATGTTGTACTCTCACACCGATCTTTCTCTTCCCCTCTCTCTCTAAAAATCAATAAACTGTTCTTTTTTTTTTAAAGGTTAAAAATTGGAAACAGGTGTTTGGCAGTGATACTGCAGAACTTGGCATTATGCTTTTACCATAAGCCATTTTTTTAATGTCCTGTCTGACTGAATAAAATGTAGTGATTGCAGTCCATCGGCACAGGGTCTCCTCTAGAATGTGTTCCTGGAAAGTAACTTGGCAAATTTCATGGCAGCAGCGGCTGTCCTGTTTTGTTCAGACTCTGAACTTATTACTTTATCTGTTTAGCAATGAGGAGAAAATGCTTGTTGAGTCATTAATCATTAATGCTTGTTGAATGAGCAGGTTAATGCACTGAGTTACACTTTCATTAATTTTCTTAGTGGAGAAATTGATATTAGATCTTAAATATGAAGCTAAGTGTAGTGTTCAATAGTGAAGGTATGATCTCACCTCTTCTTGTGCTTCCTTAGACAATCAGGGCTTTGCAAAGTGTAAGTTCATATAAATACGGTTCAGAATCTCTTTCTGAACAAAACCTAAGAGAGCAGGGCTGCATGAGTGACTCGAATCTTGCTTCTTCAGAAGATGTGGAAGGGAAAATGAGTTTCAAGGGTCTCAAGCTATGCTCTTTTGCATATATTAGCTCACTCTTCACAACAAGGAAGGTTTTTGTTTTTTTGTTTTGTATTCCTCACTGCCTTTGATCAGATTTTTATTCAAAATTAGCTGTCCAAAGTGATTTGACCTGTATGGAATAAGCACATTTAAGTTATGCCACAGGATTCTTTTCTCTGGTGGGTTTCTGTTCTGTGGGCTTCTCAGCTGCTGGTTTCTTGGTAGCTGCAACCTCTTTTCCCACCAAAGGCTTCTGGTCATTGCATAGAGGTTTAGCTTCAACATGATTTGTGGGGAAGCATGGGACTTGGTTGGAAAACCTGTAAGGAGGAATCTCCAAAAGGTTGGAGGCCTTTAGGGGATTCTTGCCAAAGGCAGCAGACCCTGCCTTGACTTTTCCAAACAAGTCTGAGCTCTTGGGTGTTTTACTGGAATCTTTATGTTTAGACTTCAAAACGTCCTTGTTTTAAAGACACTACAGATACATGTGTTTCTCAAGGATACTTACCCTGCTGGTAGTATCTAGAGGTTAATTCTGGTTCATGCTGTTGCTACAATAAAAGCCTAAGGAGGCAGGCGAACAGGGTTGTCTGGTTCCTTTAGCCAGGCAGTCCCTTAGCCCTCTCTTTCACAGAAACGTGTGTCAGAGTAATCCATTCATCCAGCACCCAGGGTCTGCTGGTCAGCCCCAGCAATGATTCCTGGGTTATCCAGTGGATTCTTCTTCAGGACTCTGTGATGAACCTACTTGTGTGGTGTTTGGTGGGCTCTTTGGGTCTCTGGGCTTTTCAACATTCTGCTCATGTCTGTATTGGGCATCTTGTGCATGGGACGGTGGTAGTTACTCTTGAGGGAGGCAGTTTTACCCCAGGTGTCATAAGGAAAGCACCTTCAATCCAAATGCAGACTCAGCCCACATATCCACCAGGAGCAAGTTTCAAAATGTTCAGTTTGCTTACATTAAGCAGAGTAATTCCAGAGATGTTTCTGAAAGCTTTGATGATACCATTGTCCTCATTGATGATGCAAAGTCCCTGCACTAGATACAATGGTTTCTCATTTTGCCCTTGCCAGCTCTCATTCACTGAGGGGCAGAGACCTTCTTTATATCATTCCAGGCCTTAAACTTTTTAAAAAAAATTTATATATTGATTTGAGAAAGAGAAAGAGAGAGAGAGAGAGAAAAAGAGGAAGATCAATTTGCTGTTTATACATTCATTGATTGATTCTTATATGTGCCCTGACCAAAGTTCAAACCCACAACCTTGGTGTATCTAGGATGATACTCTAACCAACTGAGCTCTCAGGTCTTAAGTTTCTTTAGAAGTAAAACTACATCCTTCGTTTTCTGGTAGCCTTTAACTTTATCTTCAATCACCAAAGGAAGTTCAGCAATTTCCTCAGTATAATGACCTTTAGACATGACCAGCGGTAGGAAGGCTGAGGCAGCCAGAATTGAACAGATGGCATATTGCTTCTGTGTTGTGTTCACTCTGCAGTGCCAATGGTGCCAGATTTTGGCTGGTGCAAATGTGTGACCCCCACAACACATATTTCCAAAGCACCTTGGCCAGAATGATGAGTCCCACCACCTTGAACTCTGGGAATTCGAGCCATAGCTCAGCCAGTACCCCAAGACACAATACTGGTTTGATGACCTGCCAATTCACTGACAGACTAGGGTTGACTAGTCTTTGTGCAAGTTGGTGTGAACAAAGTTCCCAATATCTGGTTGAATGGGAGCCTTAAACACAGCAGGCAAAGTGACATTTTTGCCAGATGATTCCCCCTTTTTGGAGTACACTGATGTCAGTGGATGAGCACATGCCTTAGTGTGGAGAGAAGGCCACAGTCCTCTCAGCCCAGTGGCTTCCACAGGGAAAGCCAGGGAAACCTTTTTATCATTTTTATCCTTGAGGAAATGGGGTCTTGGAGCAGCTAATAAATAGCAAGAGCCAACCTAGACCCCTTTGACTTCAGTCTGTGTTCCTTCTATTCTATCACACCTCCTTTATATATTAGCAAAAGCAAAACCAGCTCACTACTGTCAACATCTACAGCATCCATCTGCAAAAGGATCTCTGGAGGACATGAAAAAGTTATACAGTCATGATTCAGAAACTCTACCTTGCTGGATGAACATATTAGAGGTAGCAACTGAGTGTACGCCACCTAAAGAAACTAGGATAGAGAACTAAATTATGTCCAAGCCAAATGAATACAACTCGGGAGCAAGTGTGAATGAATGGATGCAGAATGACTGCTTTAAACAGCACGAGACTTATATGGTCACTTATGGAAGCCCAGTAAGTCAGTCTATCAATGATAAGCATTTATTAAGAACCTACTCTATATGTCTGTGATGACACTGGGGTGAGTCTTGCAGGGCTTGGGGAAGGGAGTGGTAGATTATCTCCCTAGAAGAGTTTTGTCCAAGGGCAGGAAACTGAGTTACTCCAGAAGGTAGCAATATTCACCTGGATAGGTGAAGCAAAGATGTTTGCAGCAACCAATGTAACCAGTGAAGTCACACCCTTTGGTCACATGTCAAGCATAGGTTCTTTCAGGGACCAGGAGACTTAAGTCATGTCTTAGGAGGCAGGTGGCCAAAGGCAGGACTAGTTGCATATTTTTATGCAAAACAAAAATGCCAAACCCTTATTCAAAAATTATGGGGACCTATCAGGTGGCAAGACTGAGATTTTTGGCAAGGGCCCCAGGCAGCTTAGAAAGTGCAATAGAGCTCCCGAAGCTTACCACCTAACTGGAACTTGGGGGGAATCTCCCCACTGTGTATATTCAGATGTGAATTTCAACTGCAGGAAGATGTCTCCCTCACCAAGGCTCTCCTCCAGTTTCATACTAAACAAGAAAATAGCACATTCCTTGCATGTCTGTGGTTTTAATCCATGTGACCTTTCTATGAGGTAAGACCTTGGGCTGAAGGCTTTCCCACATTCACTGCACTCACAAGGTCTTTATCCAGTGTAAATTCTCTGATGTTTAATGGGCCCTGAGCTTTCCACATTCACTATAGCCATAGACTTTTCTCTAGTATGAACACTGTACAATAGGCTGGAGCTTTGGCCAAAGAATTGCCCATGTTTGTCCAGATGGCGTGGGTCAGTGGTTGAACATCAACCTATGAACCAGGAGGTCATGGTTCCATTCCCAGTCAGGGCACACGCTCCGGTTGCAGGCTCAATCCCCAGTGTGGGTCATGGAGGAGGTGGCCAATCAATGATTCTCTCTCATCATTGATGTTTCTATCTCTCCCTCTCCCTTCCTCTCTGAAATCAATAATGAAAATAAAATGAAATGAAATAAAAATAAATAAAAAGCAGCAACCTGAGGACACTGGCTATGGATTCAAACCCAGGCCTATTTCATCCTAAAGTCAGTTATTTTCCACTTCAGAAGTCAGATAAAGTTAGTAGGTTCTTATATATTAACTAGTGGCCGGGTACATGAATTCATGCACATTGAAAGGGAATTAACTAGAAGAAATATTTTAATATCTCCATTGGCCCTTTTTTATAACAGAAATGTCAACCAAATTCATGATCAACAATGACAGATCAAAACACATGCATGCGATTGGCACCAGTGAGCGCTTTATATATATCACACACTTAGCCTTTTATAGATATAGAATAAACTTGCTTAATTAGACCTGCTTTCTGATTTAGCTAAACTTTTTCCAGCCCAGAGAAGCACCCCAACTTCTCTTTCAGGTCATTGTCAGCAACACAGCAGTAAATATCAACACAAAACAGATTATTATTGTAGATCACGCAGGCAGAACAAAGGGTAAAATATTTAACTGCAGCAGTGTTTGACTATATTCTGTGCATTGAGAAAACCTGAAGTCATTTTCAAGGTCACTTTCTTACTTCTTTTCAGTTGGGTCAAGATTCTAAACTTTCTAAATCTCCATTTTTCAGCTAATGAAAGGAAAATAGGATTCCATCGATTCTCCTATCTACCTACTCCAGGACTTTCGTGAGAATCAAATGACATGAGGCATGGGAAAACGCTTCACAGACATTTGGTTAAAGTGTGAAATGTTTGCACCTGGCTATAAAGCAAGTCATGTTCCTGCGCTAAGAAACTCCAAGGAGGCTAGTCGCTAGGGAGAGGAAGCTGGGCATTGCTACATGATCATTACCCAGGACCCACATCCACCGTTTCTGGGCTGGGCTGGGCTGTGGGCCGCATTTTATGCCATGGGGTCTTGGCAGCATTGGCTGTGATTTGGTGGGCTATCACTCTAGGGTGGTGGTGGGACCTGTGTCCCAGTTGGGGGGAAGCCCGGTCCATGGTGCCGTTTCTCTGTAAATGGCCAGTGTGCATCATGGCAGCTCCTATGTTGAACGTCTGCCCCCTGATGGTCAGTGTGCATCATAGTGATGCATTGGATGGACACTTAGCATATTAGCCTTTTATATATATAGACTAGAGGCCCAGTGCACAAAAATTTGTGCACTCAGGGGGGAGGGGGTTCCCTCAGCCTGGCCTGTGCCCTCTCGCAGTCTGGGACCCGTCAGGGGATGACCACCTGCTGGCTTAGGCCTGCTCCCTGGGGGATTGGGCCTAAGATGGCAATCAGACATCCCTCTGGCAACCCAGCAGCCCATGGGGGATGTCCACTTGCCAGCAGGTAGCAGGCCTAAACTGCAGTCGGACATCCTTAGCACTGCTGAGGAGGCAGGAGAGGCTCCCACCACCACCGCTGTACTGGCAGCCAGCAGCCTGGCTTGTGGCTGAGCAGAGTTCCTCCCATGTGAGAGCGCCCTGACCACTAGAGGACAGCTCCTGCATTGAGCATCTGACCCCTGGTTGTCAGTGTGTGTCACAGTGACCAGTCATTCCCAGTCCTTCTGCTGTTAGGGTCAGTTTTCATATTACCCTTTTACTATATAGGATAGAGGCCTGGTGCACGGGTGGGGGCCGGCTGGTTTTCCCTGAAGGGTGTTTGGATCAGGGTGGGGGTCTCGCTTGGGTGCCTGGCCAGCCTGGATGAGGGGATGATGGCTGTTTGCAGCTGGTTACACCCCCTTCAGGATGGGGGTTTCCACTGGGGTGCCTGGCCAGTCTGGGTGAGGGGCTGAGGGCCGTTTTCAGGCTGGCGGGGGACTGAAGTGCCCCACTCTCCTTTTTTTCTTTTCTTTTTTATTCTGGGATTTATTTACCTTCTATAGCTGTCACTGGAGCTGAGAGCCAGCTCCAGCTCTGAGGCTGTGGCTGGCTGAAAGCAGGTATCTGGGTTTGTTTAGCTTCTATAATTGAAACTCTGTTGCCATCACTGGCACTCTAAGCTCTGAGCCTGCTGGTGGCTGAAAGCAGGTTTTTGGGTTTGTTTAGCTTCTATAATTGCAACATTGTTGCATCCAGAGCTCAGAGCTGGGCTGTGGCAGGCGGGGAACCTTGGATTCCTCCATCGCCGGGGCTACCAAGCCTCATGCTCGCTTCAGCTGCGTGACTGCCGGCTGCCATCTTTGTTGGCAGTTAATTTGCATATCCTGCTGATTAGCCAATGGGAAGTGTAGCAGAGGTATGGTTAATTATCATGTTTGTCTATTATTAGATAGGATAATTAGATGGGGAAAAACTCCAGAAGGAACCTGAGAATACTGCACCTATTCATTGGAAACCCGAAAAAAAAGAATAATTGGAAAATGTGTCAGGAGAGGACATAGTAAAAGCACACTAAGACCTAGTCCAAGACAAGACAAAATACAAAAGTTAACCAAACTTATAAACGACATTCCTGACTATATTTGTGGTTCCTACTTCTCTGTCTCTCATTCACTCCTCAATTCACTGCATTATGCCATCTGAGTCCATCACACTGATGAAACATCCATCTCAAAGGTCCACAATAACCTCAATGGACACAGTGATTCCTTTTAGTTTTTAATCTTATTTGACCTCTTTCAACACTCCTGGATCAACTCCTCTCATTGAAATAGTTTCCTCTTTCAATATCCTTATGGTTTTCCTTCTAAATATCCAGCATCTGCCTTGCAGGTGTGGCTCAGTGGTTGGGTGCCATCCCATGCAGCAAAAGGTGGCTGGTTCAATTCCTGGTCAGAGCACATGCCAGGGTTTTGGGTTGCAGGCTCAGTCCCCGGTAGGGGGCATGCAGGAGGCAAGAGGTCAATGTTTGGCTCCCACATTGATGTCTCTCTCTCCCCCTGTCTCTTCTCTTTCTAAAAAAAAATCAATGAAAAAATGAATGCTTAAAAAATATGTAAATAAATAAAGAAAGAAACAAATAAATATCCATCAGGTGCTTCTCAGTTTCTTGACCTTTGGTTGTTGGTGTTCCTAGGTCTACCTCAACTCTTTTCTCAGTGTGCATTCTCCTTGTGCAAGCCAATGCACTCCTTTTTTATTTAATTTAAATTCTTTATTGTTGAAAATATTACATATGTCTCCTTTTCTCCCACTGACCTCTCCCCAGCGCATGCCCTCACCCCCTAGTGTCTATGTCTGTTGCTTATGCTTATGCTTATCTGCATGCCTACAAGTCCTTT
>NW_006288188.1:169145-187691 GCF_000327345.1 Myotis davidii
TTCCCCCCCCCCCCACTCTCTCTCTCCTCTGAGGTTTGATGGTCTATTAGATGCTTCTATGTCTCTGTATCTACTTTTGTTTATCAATTTATGTTGTTCATTATATTCCACAAATAAGTGAGATCATGTGATATTTATCTTTCTCTGACTGGCTTATTTCGCTTAGCATAATGCTCTCCAGTTCCATCCATGCTGTTGCAAATGGTCAGAGTTCTTTCTTTTTTATAGCAGTGTAGTAGTCCATTGTGTAGATGGACCACAGTTTTTTAATCCACTCATCTGCTGATGGGCACTTAGGCTGTTTCAAGCCAATACATTCTTATGATGTGTATACTGATGACTTTCAGCTGTACCCTTGACCCAGTTTTCTCCAAACTCAAGTATCTAGACATGGACTAGAAATGTCCACTCACAGGTCCTGTTGGCACCTCAACTTAAACATATCCGGAATGGAATTCCCACCCAAATCTATTCCTTGTACTCCACCTGTCTGGCTAAAGGCCAGTGCCTCCCACTCAGACCCCTTTCCTTCTTCATGTCTCTAGTTTGACCCTCTGCTCTGTCTTTATTGCTCTTTCCTTAGATCCAACTGACACGGCAGCTTCCCTACTGACTTCCCTGCCTTCAGAGTCACCCTTGCTCATTCTCCACATCTATCAACATGGACCTGATCACTGCATGCTGACACACACGTTTGCATTCTGTCAATTTCAGCTCCTAGATAAGTTAAAACTCTTTAGCGTTGCATAAAAGACCATTACTTTGTGGACTAGTTCCTGCCATTCAAGCACTTCTTCCACTTCCAACTTTCCTTCCTACACTTTATCCCAGTATGTGTATATTTCTCTCTCTCCCTGTAACACAACTCCCCTCTTCTCTCTCTGGTTAACTTCAAAATTCAGATGTCATTTCCTCTGGGATGTTTGTTCTGAGACTCCTCCAGTCGGGATTAAGTTTCCCTTCTATTTATTCCTATGACATCCCATACTTACTTCTATTGTGACACTTATGACCCTATATCATAATCCTTTGTTTCCTTCCCTTTCTTCACCTTTATATTGTAAGTTTCTTGAAAGCAGAAACTAGGAGATATATATATATATAACATGTGGCACATAGTAGGCATTCAAAAAGCTTGGGAATGCATGAATGACATACTTAGAATAAAGAAAAGTTATCTCATTCCTGAGCCTTATTTTAAAATTTGAGGTACACCTTTCCAAAAAGATGAATTATAGAAAGAATAAAAATTACTGTTATTAAGAGACCAAGAGTAAACCCACCATGAATCAATCTCCGGGGGAGTTTCATGGCCAGGAAGTTGGAAATGATCACTTGCATATTTATAAACAAATATTATCACAAGCGTTCTTATCTTCACCTTGTTTTCCTAAAAGCCCATTTGTTTTTCCTAAAGAAAGTTATTTGTTCTTCCCATAGAAGCCTTTTCTCCGCTCCTTCTTTTCCCTGCTAAGTTAGATACATATGCCTCAAACTTTAACCACTTAGCTTCTAGCTACTTCCATATGACTAAGTCCTTTTTCTCCTGTTAATCTGTCAGATTAATTCTCAGGTCTCCAGGAACTATTCCTAAGAGGGTAGAACAAACGTTTTTTCCTCCTCAGACAGTTCGTATGCCATGTATCAACATGGACCATAAACCTGTAGGTTTTTGTGATTATGGTAACGCATACTGCAGTTTATGTCACAGTCCTCTCTTGGGGGGCACATTAATGGTTTCTAATTTTTTACTCTTTTTAAATCTCACCTCCTTCGTGCCACTTTCTCTTGCCTTCTCTGCCACAGAAGATATATACACATACACAAATGCATGACTATCTACATATGTAAAATTTGCCATATTTGTTGTCTAGATCTTCAAAAGAAAAACCAGGCAGTGCTGCTCATCTGAGAGTCTCACTTCTCTCTGGAGCAAATTAATTTAGGCACCAGTCATAAACTTTACGATACCTAGACTTCTCAGACTCTAAACATGAATAAACGTTAATAACTAGCCACACAAACCTGCTGGGCAATAAAGAGAGCTGAGGTTGGTCTGCCCAATAGAAATGCTTGCTTTGACTTGAGCTTCCCTCTCCCAGAGCTTCTGTGTCACCAGTTCAGTACATAACAAGTATGAAGGGTTAACAAGGAAAATTTGTCATAGTTACTCATTTTCTGTTGTGGTGCTTGGCTTTTAAAATTCAGAAGCAGCCATTGAAGCAGATTTGGCACTTCAAAGCTCTGCCATAAAGTGCATAGGCTCAGTTTATATGATCATTTGGTTTATAATGATGATTACATAATTACTATGTGAACAGCACCATACTCTTGGACTACAAAAGCCTAACATGTGACCCTTAGCTCTGAGAAATGTATAAATATATTGGCAAAAGGAGAAACCCAAACAAGGCCTGAGGAGCTTATAAATAATCATTGTGAATCTTTTTCTTAATAAATACGTATTTTATTGATTTTTTACAGAGAAGAGGGGAGAGGGATAGAGTTAGAAACATGGATGAGAGAGAAACATCGATCAGCTGCCTCTTGCACGCCCCCTACTGGGGATGTGCCCGCAACTGAGGCACATGCCCTTGACCGGAATCAAACCTGGGACCCTTGAGTCCTGCAGGCCGAGGCTCTATCCGCTGAGCCAAACCGGTTAGGGCAATCATTATGAATCTTGATAATAAAAACATGGAGCAGGCCCTGGCCAGGCAGCTCAGTTGGTTAGAGCTTTGTCCTGATACGGCAAGGTTTCGGGTTTGATCCCTAGTCAGGGCACATACAAGAATCAACCCGTGAATGCACAAATAGTAAAACAAAAGTCTCTCTTTTTCTAAAAATCGATTAAAAAATTTTTTTAAAGACATGGAACATAAATTTTTTTATATAAAATTTTGGAACAATTTTTCTATAACCTGGAACATAGATTACCACAAATTTGTATGAATTCATTCTAGAGAATTCTGCAGACTCTCTTATAAACCAAGACAGTCTAAAAAACAAAACAAGTTTGGGGTATAGGAAAGGCCCTTCCATGTTCAAATAACTAAGCTAAGAAATGCTCTCTCTCAGAGCACCGAGGAATGGTGAAAGCCAGGGGAAAAATAGGACTGGCAACCTTAGAATCAGTAAGAGGAAAGGGAGATCAGAGAAGCAGGAGTGGGATGTACCGATTATAAAGGGCTTTGGCTTTTACTCTAAGAGAAATAGGAAAGTACATGAATATAAGCTGGGGAATCTTTAAATAATAGAAATGTATATTTTCAGCAAAGCATTCCTACCTCCTTAACCCCAAACTTCCCAGAGAATGATGACATTTTGGGTCATGTCTTTCCAGACATTTTTCTATGTGATTATATTCATAGATGGGTACATTTAAAAATATATAGTTTTGTTGTGTGACAGGTATGTGTGTGTGTGTGTGTGTGTGTGTGTGTGTGTGTGTCTATGTGCATGTGTTTTAACTTTTAAATGCCCTGTTTTATTTAGCAATTTGATTTTTACAATTAATATGTCTTGGAGATCTTTCCTTGTTAAGATGGTACATATATTTCTATTTCATTCTTTTTAACTGTTCCATAATATTCCATTGTATGCGTTTGCTGTTTTATTTAACCTTACTGGTAAACATTTAGGTCTTAATTTATTTTCTCTTTTCCTTCTTTCCTTCCTTCCTTCCTTCCTTCCTTCCTTCCTTCCTTCCTTCCTTCTTTCCACCTTCTCTTCCTGTTCTTTTTTTTCCTACCTTTCTTCCTTCTTTTCTTTTCCCCCATATTAAATGACTACTGTCTTAATATTATATTTAATAACATAAAATTACATGTTACATGGAATATGGGAGGAGATTTGAAAATTAAAGCTTGTGTTACCTTCTGTTAGAAAAGCAATACATCTTAATTGGAATCACTTAGATTTGCCTCATTGGAAAAGAGGCTTAAGGTTACTTCTTAAGCAAGGACTTATCCAATGTTTATTGTTCTGGAATAAATGAAATCATGAGGGTGTGAGCTTAGTTAGTCCAAGCTTTGTTAAGAGGTCATTCGGTCACTTTAGCCAACTCAGTCATAGATCTGTATCAGTAGGAAGCAAGAATCCTATATCCACAATCTGTTTCTTGTATTTCGGGCTCTCTCTTCTCCCACTACCTACAGCCTGAACCACATGGCATTCAGCCACCACTGTCGTTAGGGCTTGTCAACCCAACCTTGATGTCAGCACTCAACAGAGTTTAGATGAAACTTAGAATCATGGTTATTTATTTTTAATATGTTTAATGGTCCTTAAACTTATGTTTGCAAGGTTAGCTTTCTTTGGTTTAGAATAAACCTTGGAATAAAGGTCCTGCCACCTCTCTGTATATGTCTGCATTTTTTTTAAACGTACCATTGAATAGGAAGTTTGTAATTTTGTGCTGATCTGGGTGTTCCCTCCCAGGCCTCCCTTACATACGGACAATTGCACTAGTAGCATAATGTACACAGGCCTTGGTCAATGAAATACCAGGGAGATACAGCTGCCTCTGCTCTGCCCACGCTTACATCACAAAATGGTGAACTGTGCAATAACGAGGAAAATTGTCACAAAGGATCACATTAGTATCACGTAAATAATGTTGGACTTATTCATGTTTGTGATAAAGAGTGAAATGAGATTAGAGACCTTGCTGGTACCCGTGGGTGTCAATAAATGCCAGTTCCTCTCCTCTATTCAAAATGAAATGATTACCCTTACGAATTTAACCTGTTTAAAAGGTAGCACACATTTAAAAGACCATATACAGGCTGGGGCAAAGTAGATTTACAGTTGTTCAGATGGGAAAGAATACAATAATTAATCTATATATATAAAAAGCCAGGTGTCACTACCAGAACAAGGGATCAACCAGTTGCTATGATGTGCATTGACCACCTCTTGGTCCCTCCCCCAGCCCGCAGGCTCCCATTGCTGGATGGCCAATGGGGAACCACAGGGGGACCGGGCTGGGTGGTGGTGGAGAGGGACTGGGGACTGGTGAGTGGGCAGAAGGCAGACCTTTTGGTCCCTCCCCGTGGTTGGCAGGCTCTGATCATCTTTATTTTCTTCCCAAAGGAACATGGCACCTCCACTGCACAGCCTCCTGGGATGCGGACTCACTGCGGTGAGAGGCTCTGGAGCAGAGACTTCAACAAGGACTTCAGCCCCTGCAGCGACCCTCAGCCTTCCCTGCTGGGAGGTGGACGGAGAACAACAGCTTTAAAGACAAACACCCTCCTCAGGAAGAACCCGCCACCTCGGGAGAGGAGAGACCGGTGCAGAGAGAGGGCGTTTATTTTACTTCCTTAAAGGGAGCAAAGGGCCAGGTGCCCTTTGATGGCACAAGGCACCTAAGGCAGAGTGGGCTGTTTTTTGATGGCGAACAAGGAACCGGGGTGGGTGGCAGCGGCGGGCTGGACCGGGGACTGGCAAGCAGGTGGAAGATGGCCCTGATTGCAGGCTAGGCCTAGGGACCCTACCCGTGCATGATTTTGTGATGTTGTGCACTGGGCCTCTAGTAAATAATGATACAAGAGTAAATTGTCTCATGTACTCACAGCTGTAAACCTACTTTTGCCCCACTCTGTATATTCTCAGAGATGGCAGCAGTTTTATTCCAAGGTTTGTGCTAAATCTTGTTTCTAGCTGGAATAAAGAATAATCTCACACATATTTCAAAGATTTGTTGTGTTCCATGATTAAAATGCAAATTTATTTTAAGAAGTTATCTGTTATTTTTTGCATTATTTTCTCTTCTAAGTACTTAAAGTGCAATTATTACCATGAGAGAGGAGGGAATCCCCTAAATTAAAAAGTAATCCTCACATTAAAACAAAACACCACAACCTCAGAGGAGTTATTTCTTAATGATTACAGAGTTTCTGTTTAAAGTGATGAAAACGTTTTGGAAATAGATAGTGATGATGGCTACATAACATTGTGAATGTAATTAATGCCACTGAATCAGACACTTAAAATGGTGAAATGGCCAATTTGCTGTTATAGTTTGCTCCAATAAAAAGTGAATAAAAATAAATAGATGGACTTTCTTAACCATGTCAAGATTTTTTAAACTTTCATTTCATTTCAAGAAATACTTATTGAATGCCTCCTTGGTGCTTCCGTACGCACAACAGAGGGATGGTTCGAGACAGTGACTTAAACATAAAGAGAACTTACAGCGTGGCCTGTTCAGTAGTCAGTATTTCACGGCTCTCGTGTTACCAGGTCAACTTTACAAGGCAGGCACTGCTACTAGCGCCATTTTACATTTATTTTATAGTTGAGAAGGCTCGGACGAAAAAAACTTGTCAAGGCTGGTGAAGAGCGGGAACGAATCATCATCATGCTTTCAGAATGTGAAATGCCTGTGTACGTCACCCTTAGCTTCCTGGTTCAGAAAAGGAGAACATTGAGAAGGATAGCATGTTCTAAATATAACTTCTCTCCCCTCTTCAAATCTGCCGGGGACCTTGGCACTGAAACCTAACGCTGGCTTTGCTTTGCTTTCTTTCACTTCCTTTCCAAGTCTGTGTTGTCTTCTCGCCTGTACTTTTTTGCTAGAAGGCAGGGCCTATGGAAGGAGATCCCCCCAGATACGTCAGAGCTAGCCTAAGACAGGAAGTTTACACAGAGCGAAACTATTTGCTAGAATTGGTTTTGACCCCTCTTCAAATTGTCAGCATTGGAGATGCTGTCGTCAGGATTCCATTGCCAGAGAAAGATATAAAAATATCTCCCTGACACGTGGATTTCGTTCTGTTTCCCATCCCCCTGCCAAGAACGCTGGAAAAGGATCCCAGGCGGACTTTTGGTCAGTGTGAATCCCAGGGGTTGAGAAGGAAATGCGGACAATAAGCAGCTAATGGAGAGAAAGGGCACTCAGGGAGGTCTGAGAAGGGTCCTTTTCGCCCTGGGCATTTCCTCAAGGCCAGGGCAGCTGTGGACCGCCTCGGCTGGCTGGTTGTGGGACCTGCCCTGGGCTGATAGGTTTCCTCTCTGACTTTCTCTTGCCTCTGAGAGCCGGCAAAGGGCAGTCCCTGGACTTCAGGGACATGGATCTTGACTGAGGTCTCCATAGGGAGGCTTTCACGTGTGTCCCCACTGCCTTGCCGGCTACGGTGTGGGCCGCTTTCCTACCAACATCACGCAACATAATTGAGGTGAGTTGTTTGCCTGTTTTTGTTTTTCCAAACGTTCACCCTGCGTAGAGAATCTTGATCTCTTTTTGGTATGCGCTTTAACACATGTGCCACTTGAATCAGTACTTCTCGTACTTTTAACACAAGAAACACCTGGAGATCGTGTTAAAGTTCAATGGGTGTGGGGTGGGCCCGGGGTTCTGCATTTCGGACGAGGTCCCAGGTGGCTCCAGGAACCAGGTTGTGAGTAAACAAGGGCTTAAACCCTCTGGGTGTTTTGCTTTTGGGGGTAACATGGGTTGGAGAAATGCTGTTCGAAGGAAGAAGTTGGCCGACCGCATGATTTATGTAGAGTTCCTGAGAAAAAACCACGGTGTCCCGCCCTGGTTATACCCTAAGTAGCCTTCTCTGGGGGAGTATCTCTAAGTGTGGGGGTTCCTGTTGAACAGTTCTTGGTGTGGTAAACCAAGTCACCCCAAGTGAGAGGAGATGGCAGGCTGCTCCTTAGATTGCACAGGCCACTTGGAGCAGAGCCAGACTTTTTTTTGTAAATTTTAAAATTTGGGGATTAAGTGTCCACAGCATGCCTCACACTGGTGTGATCAGTGATCACTTTGAACATTTTTGCTTCAATTAAAAATTGGGGCCCTGGCTGGTGTGGTTCAATTGGTTGAGAGTTGTCCTGTGCACTGAAAGGTTGCCAGTTCGATTCCTTGTCAGGGCACCCGCCCAGGTTGAGGGTTCGGTCCCTGGTCAGGGTGCAACCAATCAATGTTTCTCTCACATCAATGTTCCTCTCTCTCTTTCTCTCTCCCCCCCTTGCTCTCTCTCTAAAATCAATTTAAAAAAACTAATTGGTGTCTTCCTTGTACTATTTGGAAGTAAAGATTGTAAAGCACATGAACCTATTACATTGTTTAAAATCAATTAGAGTAAAGAATATGTTTTATCTTCTTGTGAGAGGCCTGTGTTTCTCTTTAAGCTGAGTAGCTCCCTGTCCTAAATAATATATGTTCATCTGAAAGCAGCTTTTTCTGTTGTTAATCCTCACCGTGGATTATTTTTTCCATTGAGTTTTAGAGAGTGGAAGGAAGACGAGAGAGAGAGAAACATCGATGTGAGAGAGACACATTGATTGATTGCCTCCCACACCTGCCCTGACTAGCGCTGGGGATGTGCCCTTGACTGAAATCGAACCCAGGACCCTTCAGTCTATCACTGAGCCAAATCGGCTAGGGCTGAAAGTAGCTTCTAATTCAAAGACAAACCAAGAGGGGGATGGGGGCGGAATGAATAGATGGGAAAAAGGTACTTATTCTGTCCCTAGTTGAAGGGAGAACATAGCAATGGGAGTAAAATTGGGGAAAGGAGAGTGTTCGCTGGGGAAGTCACAACTTAGCAAAATGAATGAAAGAAACCCCAAACCCAGAAATAGAATTCTTTCCCACCCATGCATGGCAGTTCTTCTACCGTAGTAGTTTGTGTTTTCCTCAGCTGAAGAAATGTGCTTGAGACAATAAGTAAATTATAAATTGTGTCATTTTAATAAATACGCTGAAAACACTCATCATTAAAGTTGAGGATTATGCAACAGAATGAAAGGTCAGAGGTGTAAGAAGGCCTCATGAGACCCAGAATGAACCTATGAAACCATCCCAGATAGAGGGGAATTGCTTTGTTTGAAAAAAGCTTTACCCCAGCTAGCTTGGCTGAGTGGTTGAGCATCGGTTCGATTCCCGGTCAGGGCACGTGTGTGGGTTGCAGGCTCAATCCCCAGTGGCGGGTGTGCAGGAAGCAGTCAATCAATGATTCTCTCTCATCCTTAATGTTTCATTCTCTCTTTTCCTCTCCCTTCCTCTCGGAGATAAATAAAAAAATATTTTTTTTTTTTAAAGAAAATAGCTTCAAATGACATTCCTTTATGTCATGGCATATGACCAGGGGTGTTTAAAAGTTTAACAACCTGTGTGGCAGGAACATTGACCAATCAGAACAGAAGCGACTGTAAATAACGCACACCACAGCCGACCTCTGGTAGGCAGTAAGAACATACGGGGCTGAACATTAGCCTAAGCTATCCCAGGTTTTAATTAACCATTTTTTTGGTGGGGGGGAGAAAATGCAAAGCTTCAAATGAGCTCAGAGACATATAGTATAGTAAATCCTCACTTAACATCATTGATAAGTTCTGCAACTTTAAGCAAAACGACGTATAATGAAACAATTTTACCATAAGCTGATTGATATAAAGAAGAGTTAAGTTCCTATGGCATCTCATCAATGTTATAATGGAACAACTTTGAACAAAATGACAATATTTGTTATTTGAGGACCTGGCCTCATACTCTTAGGTGAGGCCACTCCCTCTCTATTCAAGCCCAGAGCAGACCCTCATTCCAGCTGTGTATCCTGCAACCTACACTATAGAAAGTAGAGTTTTCTTACGTCACTGCAAGATTCAAAATCCTGTTTCTTGAGTAGGATTAGAGAAAACGCATATATTCTTCTATAAAGAGTTAGAGCAGAAATGAAATTTGATCGCCATTCTGTCCTTTCATACTAAGCATTACCTCATACATTGTCCCACTTGATTTTTCGCACCTGTCTTGGAGTATAAACCCAGGGAATTATTATTTTAACCTTTCAATGAAGAAACTGAGGCTCTGGTTAAATAATTTCCTGAAAGGCACACAGCTGGATAGTGGGTGGGGTTTAACCTTGGGCTCTAAATCAGCAGTTCTCAACCTGTGGGTCGCGACCCCTTTGGCGGTCGAACGACCCTTTCACAGGGGTCACCTAAGACCATCCTGCATATCAGATACTTACATTACGATTCATAACAGTAGCAACATGACAGTTATGAAGTAGCATCGAAAATAATTTTATGGTTGGGTCACAATATGAGGAACTGTATTTAAAGGGCCAGAAGGTTGAGAACCACTGCTCTAAATTCAGGTTAATCCTGTACTTTTCTTTAGCATCCTCATAAGACCTCTAACAGTCTATACTGTTCTGTACTAGGGTTTGTCTTCTTTTTATATCATAATTTGAAACTTTTGTGCATTAAAAAGAATCCCTTTTCTATTTCTTTTATTGAAAAATATTTTTTATTGATTTCAATAAATCAGAGCGAGAAAGAGAGAGGGAGAGATAGAAACATCAATGACGAGAGAGAATCATTGATCAGCTCCCTCCTGGATGTCCCCCATTGGACATGGAGCCTGCAACCCAGGCATGTGGATGCTCAACCACTGAGCCACACCAGCCAGGCCTTCTAATTGTCAAAATTATTCATGTGTTGTCTTAGCTTTGCCTCCATCAAGGCCTTTAATCCCCAGGAACAAGTGTTTAAAGGCAGGGCTTCTCAAAACTGTATCATACTTAAACACCACCCGGCCGCTTGCTGACATGCAGATCCTGGGCCCCAGCTCCATAGATTCTGATTCAGTGGGTCAGGGCTCAGGTCTGAGAATTTGCATTTCTAGTAAGCATCCAGGTGATCTTAGTGCTACCATTCAGAGACCACACTTTACACAGCTTCAGTCAATAATTTAAAATAGCATCTGTATAGTTTAGAGGGGGCTTAGTGTGCTTAATAACAGATTATGGAGCTAGACTTCCTGGGTTTGAATACTGACGCTATCATTCATGCAAGCTGTGCCATCTGGGGAAGTTAACACTTCTGTGCCTGTTTCTTAATTTGTAAAATGGTTCAGTGATACTGCCTACTTTACAAGCTAGTTGTGGGGATTAAATGACTTAACAGGGCTGAGCACAGACTATCTCCATGTGTTTGCTCTTGTTATTATAAGTCTTGCTCAATTCATAATTATACTTTATGCAAGAAGCACCAACAATACTAGTAAGAATTCACCCAGATACCAAATGCTCTCCTTTGATATAGATGTTACCCCAGGGGTTTAATCCTGAGTTAAACAGGTTCTCATGTGTGTGCATGAGTAGGTGTTCTGGGCTGTCAGCTAGCACTTCGCACCAAAAGGAAAGAGGGCAAACGACGCTGAGAATTTGGCAAGGGCCTGATCAGATAGGGCCTTACCTACTGTTCTAAAAGTTTGGATTTGACTCTGACAGTGATGAAAGCCCTTCATATAGTTTGAAGCTGAGACGGGCAATCAGAATTGCATTTTAGAAATGTCTCACTCTGCCGGTGTGGCTCAGGGCCTAATTAGCAGAGCAGCTTCTTTTGAAGCCTGGAGGCCTTTTTTTGTACCTGGCCCCACCCAAAAATGGCAGCTGTACATATCATCAAATGAAAGGGTCAGAGCACATGTGCAATGATTGCATAGGCTGCCTTCAAATTTCAAAGAGGCCCACCAAATATGGTGTGTGTGTTTTTCCCCTTTGTGGTGGGAAGTGCAAAGGTACAGCAACTTGTGTCTCATTTTAGAAAGGCTGTCCTAACATGCGCCCGATGGAATAGACCTACTAAGTTTTGGAGGGTTTAACTCTCACCCTTTGGAATCTATATGTGTACATAAGGTATTTTTGATGCTTATTTTTTTCTGCATACCAGATCTAATTAGCATAATGACATTCATATATAGGATCAGGATGGTGTCCTCTGGGATATCAAGACCATCAAGGTTCCTTTTAACTATATTATGATGGCAGGAGAGAGGACAGAAGCATAAATGTATACTGTTGTTCCTGTTATGTAAATGCAAATTTTATTTGACTTCCCTTATTGGTTAGAAAGGAAAGGAAAGCATTTGATAGGCCAATAGTTGAATATCAGGTACAAGGTGCTGTGTTGACTGTCTCCACTAAAGAGACCATATCTTGAACTGCTGCTGAGATTGGCATCACCACCTGATTAAGATCATACTAATCTAATGTCATTCTGACTTTTAATGATCCATCTGACTTTTGTACCAGCTAAAAGGGTGAGTCTGGAGGAATCTCTGCCCCTATATCATAATCTCTGTTGTCAGCACTAATCCCTGCAACCCCCTCAGGGATGTGGTATAACTTTTGGGTTCCAGTCTTGGTAGAGGAGAGGCAGGAGTGAGAGGGCAGTTCCGGGGGGATTCCATTTGATGCTCCCTACCACAATAGCTGTCACTCCATGTGGCGATCCATGGTTAGGCTAACTTAGGCCAAGACTTCATCTATCTGCTGAGTTCCATAAGCCCCTATTCTGAATTTTCTTGATATTTGCTCTCCTTTATCTGTTAGTTATAAAATCTTATTTTTGATTGGACTCAGACTTAGATGTAGAAGCGCTCAGAGAGGACAGTCTACGTCTCTTGGCAATCTGTTCCTGGCGTTTTTCTTTGGCCTCCTTTCATTCTCTTAGCCCAAAGTTTAGCATATTCTGCGGCCTCTTCCTTATTTTTCTTAGTACATTGTTTCTTCAGAGCAATATGCTGCGTTTGTGTTGCAGGACACGGGGAGTAACAAGATGCTGAATCTTGGGTGCTTTAGTCCTAGGTTTCCGACCTTCTTTGTTTAGAGCTCTCTCACAACATATTTGCGAACATCATCTTCTTTAGAGAGACTGCAAAGTTTGTGGATTCTGCTAGTTCTTTTGGGCCCCAGGAGTTGAGGCATAGTGGTATCAGTGAGTTCAGGAATATCTTTCTCCCCGCCCCCCCCTTTTTTTTATAGTGACCAAGTTGAGAACACTGAGATTGGCATCCACAATGCAGTCCCAAATAGATTTTCATTTTCTCTTTCCAGTTCTCCTTGGTCTATAATTGGAGTGCCTCTTGCTCAGCAGCAGGTGGACACAGCCACGGGTCAAGACACCCTGCTTCATGGGGAAACCTTGTCTGTCGTTCCCACCACTGGTCTGAACCACACAATCCTTTTATTCTTCACCCAGAGCGCCAGCAGCAACTTCTGTGGCCATACACTTCTCATAAAAGATACGAAGTTTGCATTCATCGTCCACTTCAATGACTTTCTGGCAGCCGGTGGCTGGGAAAGAGGTGTTGGACTTTATCCTGAAGAGGCAGAAATCCCCCGAGGTGCCATGAAAAAGAGCTATTCTGAATTTTTTAACCTTGTGGCATTTTGTGCCACTACTGAGGTTCAATGTAATTTCACAGGAAGTATTTAATAATCCCCAGAAGTGTTGGATATTTCCTTTGCTCAAGTGTAAGGTGTGGTCACCCAGAAAATCTCTCTGGGGCTGTACTTTTTAAGAGAAATCCCTAGGCCAGAATGATTAGCAACATCTGGGAACTCATTAAAAATACGAATTCATAGGTATTACTCCAGTTCTACTAAATCAGAATCCTGGGGCATGGTTCCAAGAATGAGTGTTTTAATGAGAGTCCCAGCACATTGAAAGACTGGGAAGCACTGTCTTTGATCAGTGGTTCTCAACCAGGCATGATTTTGCCCCTCAGGTAGGGCTGCCAAATAGCCACCAGGGTACCCAGTTAAATTTTAATTTCATATAAACAACAAATAATGCTTTAGCATAAGTATGCCCTCATGCAATGATTTGAATCTGAAACCCAAATTTAATCTGTATTTTTACTTGCTTAATCTGGTAACCCAGTGAATATTTGGCAATGGTTTGCCAATCATTTTGCCTGTTACAACTGGCGGATGGGATGTGTGTGTGCTACTGACATCTAGTGGGCAGAGACCAGATATGCTGCTAAACATCCTGCAATGTACACCAAATCACCCAGCCCAAAATATAAGTAATGCCAAGGAGCTCTTTAAGGATGCTGGAACCTGCCCCACTAATGCACTTCCTAATGTCTTGGTGAAAGGAGCATCTTTCAGACCTTCCCAAAGGGATCTAGTTTGGACGTGACTGAGCAAGTTGCACATTATGAGTCTATTTCTCTTTTCCCAAAGCTTGCTGGCATTTCAACCTCATTAACTCTAGGCTTTCATTAAGTCCAGGCTTTCATTAGCTAACCTTTTCAAACTGTTAGCACTATCTCCAGTATTCCAACCAACATGTTGTACTCCAAAACCTGGGGGAATTTACCCAAGTCCGTGTATTTATTTGAGATTTTGTCTTGTCTTTTGAGGTCCACCTTGTATTTCTGTAGTGTCTGTTGTCATGCCAATTCTTTCATTTCTGATTTTATTTGCGTTTTCTTTCTTTTTTTCTTGAATCTGGTTAAAGTTTTATTTATCTTCTCAATGAACCAGCTCTTGGTTTCATTGATCTTTTGTATTTTTTTTTAGACTCTATTTCATTTATTTCCACTCGGAGCTTCTTTATTTTCTTCCTTCTACTCACTTTGGGCTTTGTTTGTTGCTCTTTTTCTAGTTCCCTTAGGTGTAAGGTTATATTGTTTGAAAAATTTTCATGTCAATTAATTGGGCTTGATTATTATATTTTATCCCTGTTGTCTTAACACCCTTAGAATCTACACCCTCAGTCCCTCCCCAGGCTTCTGCAGATGCAGGTTGGCAAAGTCATGTAATCCTGTCAGGGGATAAGCTCTCTCCCAGAGCAGGCCTGGCGCTGCCCTCCATGGGCTATTGTTCCAGTTCTCTGCCGTTGCATACAAACCACTCTATAAGTAAGACGCTTAAAACAACAACTTAGTGTTATGTCTTCTGGTTCTGGTTGGGTGAGAGAGAATGGGAGACCGACTGGGGATGCAGGTATAGAGAATTCTTTTGAAGAGTTTTGTTGTAAAAGAGGGCAGAGCAATAGAGCAGTGGTCAGAAGATGTGAGATGAAGAGAGATGTTGGAGAAGAAATCAATAAACAACAGCATGTTTGTATGCTGTTAGGAATGATTCAGTAAAGAGGGATAGATATAGATGTAGATAAACTTCTATAGATATATAAGTATATGATATATAAAATATAGCACATATAGAATGCTATCTATATCTATATCTATATCTGATGATGTAGAGAGAAAGGGGGAAATTGATCTCATTGAGTTGGAAAGGGGGTGGGATCTACTGCAAATGGAGATGTTGCCTTAGGCCTTAGACAGGAGCATGGACAGTTCATCTAGGCCAGAGTCATAGGAGGGAAGGCAGAGTATGCTCATAGATGGGCAGATATGGTGCAGGGAACCTAGAGGTCTCTTCCTCTTGCTTCACTTTTCTTAATAAAGTAGGGAAGTAGGTTATATATAAGCTGAGAATGACTACGGGAGAGAGTACTGAGGAGGAAGAAATCATGAAGTATTGAAATAGGATAATAGAAAAGTGAATGGGATAGGGAAACAAGGGAGGAGTTGCTGGGCACCATTGAGAAGTCCCAGCATCAAGATTTACCCAAAGGAGCTGAAAACTTGTCCTTACAAAAACCTCAACATGAATGTTCCTAGCAGCTTTATTTATAATTACCAAAATGGAAGCAACCAAGATATCCTTCGGTAGGTGAATGGATAAACTGTGGTACATCTAGACAATGGCATATTATTCAGCGCTAAAAAGAAATGAGCTATCAAGTGATGAAAAGACATGGAGAAAACTTAAATGCATATTATTTAAGTGAAGAAGTCATTCTGGAAAGGGCTACATACTATATGATTCTAGCTACATGACATTGAAACAAACAAACAAAACTATGCAGACAGTAAAACAATTGGTGGTTGCCAGTGGATTTTTAAGGCAGGAAAACTATTTTGTACAATATAACAATAATGGATATCATGTCATTATACACTTGTCAAAATCCATAGAATGTACACTAATTTAAACTCTGAGTTTTGGGTGATTATGATGTGTAGGTTCATCAGTTGATCAACAAGTGCACCACTCTGGTGGTATGTTGATTGCAGAGTTATATGAGAAATCTCTATACCTTCCACTCAATTTTGCTGAAAACCAGGGGGAGAATAACTTTGAGAGTTGTGACCACATAGATTAAATCAGAAGCAATGAATATCCAATATTCAATCTGATAAGTATCTAAAAAAAATGTGTGGTCCTAAAAGATAGCAGGAATATGAAAGAATAAAGAATTTCATTATGTTCAAAAAGCTTTAAATTTAGACCAAAATTTAAAAAATAAAGCAATATCCTACTAATAATTAATTTAGGGTAAATTACAGATGCCAGTTGGCATTCAGAATTAGCTAATATAAAACACAAATGCAGGGATATCACAACAACTCATCTTGAAGTTACTTATCAACCACAGATCAGGGGCAGGGCAAGAAATCATTCTCTGTAAAAATCTCCAGTTTCCAAATCATGCTAACTCCAACTGCTGGCATATCTGCCAACAATGCTAGTGAGACAATTAGTTTCTTTAGTATTAAAGCAACTTTCATTTTAAGAAGATTTAGGATTAATCATAGAAGTGTTTAAGATAATCAAATCTATGTTAATATTTTTATATTAAAGAATTTCCCCTTTTGGTTATTTTATACTATAAGTCCAGTGCACGAAATTCATGCACTGAGAGTGGGGAGGTATCTCAGCCCGGCCTGTGCCCTCTCACAGTCTGGGAGCCCCTGGGGGATGTTCAACTGCCATAGAAGCAGGAGAGGCTCCCATCACCGCCGCTGCACTTGCCAGCCGTGAGCCCGGCTTCTGGCTGAGCTGCACTCCTTCTGTGGGAGCGCACTGACCAACAGGGGGAAGGTCCTACATTGACCATCTGCCCCCTTGTGGTTAGTGCATGTCATAGTGACCGGTCATTCTGCCGTTCGGTCAATTTGCATATTAGCCTTTTATTATATAGGATATTTATATGACTGAATAGAATTTGGCATCTGAGAACAATTTTGCCTGTCCAATTGCAATTGTGTAATTAAATAAGTGATTTAGGCTTTTGATTTAAAGTTGAAATCTTACTACATTTATAGAAAATGATGGGACATTTAAAAGAACTAAGATTGACCATATTTATGATTTTAATTATTTCCTTTAAATGAGTTATTTGAGCAATTGGTAAGATTTAGTTTGTTAAGTTAGAAAATGGGAGTACCTTACTTTGCAGAAAACAGTTAACACCGCACATCGGTGACTGCTGTCTTCAGAAAGGCCTGCTCCCAAGGTTGGTCCTTAGCTGGTATCTGGGAAGTTGGGTCACAGAGTGTCCCCAGTCAACAGTTAACTGATAACAGTAGATTGTGCAGACAATATGGTTTATACTGAATGTCTGGGAGTCTATGAAATTTTGATACATTCTAGGCAGAATGTGTCTATATACTCAGCCCCCAATATAAAGCTTGGGGTCTAAGTCTCTAGTGGGCCCCCCTGGGACAAAACATTGCACACATGTTGTTGAATTTTCGTTGCTGGGAAGAGTGTGCTCCACATGACCCCATGTGGGAGAGAGAGGTCATAAGGAAGCCTGCACAGGGAGTACTGCAGACTCTGCCTGTGTCTTTCCTTTATGATCCAGCTGGTATCCTTACCATGTTGCTAGGAATAGAGTTATATACTGACTTCTGTAAATCCTCCCATTAATGATTCTATCTCTCCATCCCTCTTTCTTCTTTCTCTCTAAAAAACAATAAAAACATATTTTAAAAAAATCTCTTAGATTTGAAGATGTGAGAGTGGGGAAAGGCCTGAGAAGCAAGAGTGTGAGCAAAGAGACAGAAAATCAGCGGTATGACTGTGAGAGGCATGTTGGCCCTCTAGCAGTGCAGCATGGCTGTCTCACAAAAGAAGAGTGGGGACAGGCTGTGGTGCTGTGCTGCTCAGGCTCAGCAGTTTGGGGGTGATTCTTTCTGTGGGAAGAAGGACAAATGGTGTTTCAGCATTTGTTCTCATAGCAGCATTTTGTTAATTCATAACAAGTCAGATATGAAGAAAGACTTTGGTGGTTCTAGAATAAAAATTGTACTGGGAACAAAGTGTAGGATAGTTTAGGTTGGATTAGAGGAGAGAGCATTGTTAGCAGAGAATCATTATAAAACATTCCAGATATAAAGTAATAAAGGGCTAAGCCAATAGAAGGCCAGAGGGAATGGAAAGAGATTCTTTAAACACGGTAAATGAAGAAGTGATGAGACTGGTGACCACATACAAAGGAAGGAGTAGAGTATATTTATGAAAGTGAAAGAGGAGGGTAACCTTTCAGAATGAAGTATGTACCTGTGGGCTGTTTGTATTATATTTACACTAGAGGCCCGGTGCACGGATTTGTGCACTGGTGGGGACACTGCGGGGATCAGGCCAAAACACCTCTCTGATATCCCTTGAGGGGTCCTGGATTGGGAGAGGGTGCAGGCCAGGCTGAGGTACCCCACCGGTGCATGATTGGGGTTGGGGAGGGACCACAGGAGGGCTCCAGGGCGTGTCCAGCCCCTCTTGCACAGTCATGATCTGCAAAACCCCAGCAGCAAGCTAACCTACTGGTCAGAGTGTCTGCCCCCTGGTGGTCAGTGCACATCATAGAGACTGGTCAAACAGTTGAACAGTCTACAGTTGAACGCTTAACATATTAGGCTTTTATTATATAGGACTA
>NW_006288188.1:188632-197135 GCF_000327345.1 Myotis davidii
GGTTTGTTTGGGTTCTATAATCGAAACACTGTATCAACTCCAGCTCTGAGATCCTGGCTGGCTGAAAGCAGGTTTCTGGGGTTTTGTTTAGATTCTATTTTTTTAACAATGTTTCAAACTGCAAGCTCAGAGGCTGGTAAGGCAGGCGGGGAACCTTGGCTTCCTCCTTCACTGGAGCAAGCAAGCCTCATGTTCGCTTCAAGCTGCCTGGCTGCCGGCTGCCATCTTGGCTGGCTGTTAATTTGTATATCGCCTTGATTAGCCAATGGGAAGGGTATTGGAGGTATGGCTAATTACCATGTTTCTCTTTTATTAGATAGGATGATTTTTCCTTTTTACGCTCAAGGGAGTTGGAATCTGTGTGTATATTGGAAGGTAGTCTGAACAGAAAAGTTTAGCCTAGCTGGTATGGCTTAGTGACCAGAAGGTCACAAGTTCAATTCCTGGTCAGGGCCCATGCCCAGGTTCTGGGCTTGATCCCCAGTGTGGGGCATGCAGGAGGCAGCTGATCAATGATTCTCTCTCATCATTAATGTTTCTGTCTCTCTCTCCCTCTCCCTTTCTCTCTGAAATAATTAAAAAAATATTCTAAAAACAAGAAAGTTTAGACCCCGAATGTTCCAAGAGAGAAAAGAACTTTTGCAACTCTAAATATAACTGGAACACATACCCTAGGGGTTTGATGCTTACATAACTTTTAAAATCTTAGCTTTATCATAGAAGCCTCAGAGAGCCAAGCAACCCATACCTAGAGGGATAATGTGCGTAGTGCTGAACGGGGTGTTGGAATCTTCTGGGGTCTTTGAAAGATTTTTCAAGCATTTTGTTAGAGAGGAGCCCAAGACACACACAGCTTTGGTGGTTGTGCTTCAGAAAAGGGTTTTCTGCCAGTGGAAGTTGAAGCAAACAGAACTACAGGAATTTGTTGGACATTTCCTAATGTGTCCCTGCTGTTAGCCAGGCTTCAGGAAAAGGTGAACAGCTCCTGGCCGAGGAGGAAGCAGCTTTAAAAAGTAAAGCCAAATGGAAGAACTGGCAGTACTCTTAAGAGACTTTGTAGCATTGTTCAGGCCAACCTTACCTTCCTGTTCTGTGGGATTCACAAACATATTTTGTATTTAACTGATAAAAGTCGTTGCTGCTTACTTAGGTCCTGATTTCAAGTCTATTTTTTAATATAAATTTTTTGATTTCAGAGGGAGAGGGAGAGAGAGATGGAAACATCAATAATGAGAATCATTGATCAGTTGCCTCCTGCACACCCCACACTGGGGATTCAGTCTGCAACCCAGGCATGTGCCCTGACTAGGAATCAAACTGTGACCTCCTGGTGCATAGGTCAACCCTCAACCACTGAGCAACACCAGCCAGGCTCAAGTCTACTTTTATGCAGAACCCACTCCTCTATTTATGAATCAAATACTTCATCAGTGTCCTTATCCCCACTGCCAAAGCCTCCCAAACAATGCAATTATTCCTTCTCTAAGGGAAAGAATAGCCAACGCTGTTTCACCAAAAGCAGCCAAAGTCCTCTATCCCTGCAAAGCAATCAACTCTCCCCCTTTGTTGTCAGCAACAGGACAAATAAAATAAAATGGAGCTTTCTTGATTCAGAACCTAAAATGTACCAATGATATGCAAAACTTTTACATACACATGGACACATGTGACAATTGAGGATGAGCAACTTTATTCCCATGCTGTTGGTTATTGAACATGTATAAGAAAGTCAATTTCTGTGTCCAAATAGTACACTAAGAAAAAATAGTCAATATCCCATACCTGTTATTTTTGTAGGAGGGCACTGCCTTGCTTGAATTCTTTCTAGGTGGGGCATGTTGTCTCTTTTAGAAGATGCAAAATCCTTTCCTACTTGAAGAGAAGAAAACCAGAGAAACAGAGAAGAGGAAAGACATTTGCCAAGTAGTTAAAGGGAATAATTACATGTAGGTGGTTACCTCTTCCTTTTCAGATTTTTGAACTGAAACACCTTTGGTTCAGTTGCTGCTTTAAGACTTTAAGATTATAAAAGGCCAGTGGCTGTAATGCCGTAACGACCAAACAACCAGTCACCAGGAGGCGCATGGAGCACCTCTCCACCCCTCCCCCAGCCTGCCAGTCGGAGGGGCTCCCGGCTTTTTTTCATTGATCTCAGAGTGGAAGGGAGAGGGAGAGAGAGAGGTAGAATCATTGATTGGCTGCCTCCTGCATGCCCTACACTGGGGATAAAGGCTGCAACCTGGGCATGTGCCCTGACCACCGGCAATCAAACTGTGACCTCCTGGTTCATAGGTCGACACTCAATCACTGAGCCACGCCAGCTGGGAACAAAGGTCAATCTTAACCTTAACTGAGACTATTGTCTTTTTGCATCTTTGATAACATATCGTTGGAATGTCAAAGTAATTTTCCTTTTTCCTGACCTCTCAAAGCAGAGGCACTGGTCTGTGGAGTTCACAAATCCCCTCATTGTTATTGAGTTAATTGTTGACTGCTAACTATCCTGCATCCATCTAAGTAAAAGAAGTGTGTGTCTATCATTTTATTTTCTATCCAGTCCCAGAAGTTTCTCTATTCCCTATCTGTACTTTCTCCCACCTCCCTAATCTATGACCAATGGGTTTCATGTAACCCACTTGTGTTTCCTCTTTTAATTGTAATGTATAAAAGAAGGCGCAGAACTGCCACTCTCTGGAGCATCATCTCAATCTGTTCGGATTCTGCTTCCTGGCAGTTGTAAACTCACGAAAACGCTTCACAGGTTTGAATGTTTCTTACGTTAACATTCATGTACAGAATCCCATGTGTAGCCAAAGAACAACTGCTGTCTCTCACAAACTCTAGTATCCTTTGTTTCTGAGAGAGCACTTGTGACTGCTATAAAACTGCTGCAAAAGCTGGCCTGAATCTTTCAGTAAAAGAGGCAATGCTACATAGAATTTTCCCTACCTGCTTTTGGCAGATTGACTCCGTGGATTTAAAACTTCATTTTCTGGAGCTGATAAGGTGACAATGCTCCTCTGAAAAAAATGCAGGTGAGACCTGTCTTGTAGGTTGTCTAAGCAAGTATAGACCAAACAGGCCCTGTGTGAGAGTAGCAGACTTCATTGATCAAGTGTTTGGTGACAACAAACAATGGTTATATTACATTGTACTCTTGATGAGTGGATGAAAAAACTGTGGTGCATCTACACAATGGAATACTATGCTGCTGTAAAAAAGAAAGACCTCTTACCATTTGCAACAGCATGGATGGACCTGGAGAGCATTATGCTAAGTGAAATAAGCCAGTCGGCGAAAGATAAATCTCACCACTCATTTGTGGAATATAATGAACAGCATAAAATGATGAACAAAAATAGATACAGAGACATAGAAGCATTGAACAGACCCTCAAACCTCAGAGGGAAGGCAGGGGATTGACTAAGGGGGCAGGTGAGAGATCAACCACAGGACTTGTATGCATGCATATAAGCATAACCCGTGGACACAGACAGTAGGAAGGTGAGGGCCTGTGCTGGGGGGTGGGAGTGGCCAGGGAGAGGTCAGTGGGGGGAAAGGAGACATAAGTAATACTTTCAACAATAAAGAATTTAAATTAAAAATAAATAAATAAATAGTACTTTTATAGTAGGTTGAAAAGAAGTGATATACAGTGGGGCCTTGCCTTACGAGTGTCCTGACTAACGAGTTTTTCGAGATACGAGCCGTCTCTCGGCCAATTTTTTGCTTTGAGTTGTGAGCTAAAATTCGGGTTACGAGCCAGCTTCAGATACCCCACCGCTAGTTGGCGCAGCGAACCTCACAGCAAATGCCGAAACATCAGCCCAGCATCACGTGTCTCACTCGTTCACTTTTTGATTTGACATATGAGTAATTTGAGTTATGAGCTCTGTCACAGAACGAATTAAATGCATAAGTCAAGGCCCCACTGTACCAGTAAAGGATGGGTTTGGTTAAAAGCCCAGAGAGACACTAGACACTAGAGCAGCCGTGGGCAAACTACGGCCCGCGGGCCGGATCTGGCCCGTTTGAAATGAACAAAACTAAAAAAAAAAAAGACCATACCCTTTTATGTAATGATGTTTACTTTGAATTTATATTAGTTCACACAAACACTCCATCCATGCTTTTGTTCCGGCCCTCTGGTCCAGTTTAAGAACCCATTGTGGCCCTCGAGTCAAAAAGTTTGTCCACCCCTGCACTAGAGGCTTCTTTCTTGACTACCAAACGAGGGAGCACAGCCAGCCCAATGAGATCTGCCCTGGATGGTTCCAGCCGGTAGCGGCTAGGTGGGTTGGATGACCCTGACTTTCCTTTCTGGTGGTTTGAACATCCATTTTTCCAGTGTCCAGATGCCTTACAGTAGGCACACTGATCCTGCTAAAGGTTTGTCCTTCTTTCCCTTGGCCTGGGTCCTTGTTGTTTCCCTTTCTTATATGTCCGGGAGCTTGATTCCTTAATAGCTGCCACTATCAAGGTTGCTTTCTTTTTCAGTCTCTCCTCCGCTTCCTCCTTAGTCGCCCTGTCTTGGTTGATGAAACCTTGTTTGCTATTTCTAGAACCTTGGTTGCATTTTCCCCCCACAAATCCTTGAGCTTCTGCAGCTTTCTCCTTATGTTGGGCTGAGCCTGACCTACAAAGGCTACATTGACCATAGTTTGATTTTCTGGGGTTTCAAGATAAAAAGAAGTGTAGAAGCGATATGCCTTACAGAGTCTCTCATAGAAGGCTGCTGGACTTTCATCAGGTTTTTGGAAGACCTCGGAGGTCTTGGCCATATTGGTGGGCTTCTTGGCCCCAGCTATTCTCATGTGCTCCTCAGTGTTAAAGAGCGTGAGAAGGAGTTGCTTGCAGTCAACCCAGGTGGGCTTATGGGTCTGGAAAATTGACTCTAGAGGTTTACCATGGCCTGAGGTCTTTCAGAATAAGCGGGAGTGTGATGTTTCAATTCAGGAGATTGGTCATGGTGAAAGGCTGGTAGTAAAAGACTGATCACCCCCTCTTATAGGGTCCCATCTTCTCCAAGCACTTAGGGACCCCGATTCTCCCAGAGAGGCATCTGAAAAGCTGGGGTTGGCCTGGGTCCCTGATTAGCTGAGTGCAAGTGCCATCCAACTGGCTCTGGAGATTCCAGTTGGAGAGAGACAGAAGGAGGTGTTGTATCTTAGCTTCCCTGACCAGGCAAAGGAGTACTGGGTGGCACTTGAGGCACGTATGGAGGTAGTAAAACTGGCGGGGCTTCCTTGGGGTGGGGGGGTTCCTGCAGAATAGGAAGCTTATTCTCCTTCTGAGGTGCCTGCTTCTCTTCTCCTGCCTGTCTCTTTTCTCCTGCCATTAAAACCTTACTCTTGTCTCTTAGGGACAGAGTAAGTTAGGGAGGGAATAAGTAAGGGAGGGAATAAACCTTAACCCTAACCCTAACCCTAACTTACTCTGTCCCTAAGTTAGGGAGGGAATAAAACCCCTTAACTAAATGCCAGGCGGGTAGTTAATCACTTTAACTACGAACAATCACCCTTAAGTTACATAATCTTTACTCCCTGGAATAGAGATAAGAAACGCCCTAACCTTTGGAATAGAAATTGATAGGATTAAAATCAACTGGTATAAATACAGATGTAACAAGACAATAACAGACAGAACCTAGCGACAGAACTTGGCTGGAGATCCTGGCTAGAGAACCCAACCATGCTGATCAACTGAACACTGCCTCCGTGTCATTTCTTCTTCGCCGACTCCATCCACACCTTTGGGAGCCCCTGGACCTGCTGGGGCTGGACCTCAACAGTCCACACCTCTAAAAATATTTTGTAAGAGTTTATTTGAGCCAAAATTGACCACAGTTGCCAGGAAGCTAGATCTCAAATGCTCCGGAGAAGGACAGTGTTGAAATTTCTTTTCTTCATTCCAAAGTAAGGAAGGAATCTAAGGAAGATTACATGAAGCTGAGAGAGACCAAGGCAGCAATTGAATAACAGGATAGTTAACAAGATCATGTGCTCTCTTGAGGGTGGTTATACCTTCAAGGGGGTATTCAGGAGTTGCAAAGGCGTGTTAACCTATATGCACAAGAACAGTGGGCAGGGATTGCTTAAAAACCTTTCACTAGCCCTGGTCAGTTAGTTCAGTTGGTTAGAGCATCTTTCTGATGTGCCAAGGTTTTGGGTTGGAGCCCTGGCCAGGGCACAGACAAGAATTAACCCATTTAATGAATGCATAAATAAGTGGAACAACTGATGAATTTCTCCCCCCCCCACCAAATCAATTAAAAAACAAACAAACAAACATTTGACCAAAAAATTGTAAGTCCTATCTATTGAAAAAAAAAAGTTATGACTGTATTCTATGACCTGCCCAGTTCCCAATTAGGAATTTATGACTTATGAGAGCATCTTTCTTTGTTTTTGGTTCACATGTCAAGCAAAATGGAAATGATCAGCTTGAAAAAGTATTAGGATGAGATTAGGTTGTAGTATAATGTTGGCTAGAAAATAAACTGACATTAATATGAAGAAATCACAAACTAAAATATTTTTTAAATTAGACTAAAAACAAGGCAGAAAGTTTTTTGTTGTTTGTTTTAGTGGTTTTAGCCCAATGTCGGATGAGGATATGACTCTAAGTATTGTCATCTATCTATCTTACATCTGTATACTTACTGACTAAAAGTAAACACTGACATTTTATCTATTTTTGCCTTTAAATAGCATTCATTTTCCCAATATAAAAGTTATATATCTGTATTATATCAAATTTAGAAAATTTCACTAAAGTAGAAGGAAAAAATAGTCATGTTATTACCCAGAAAACAAACATTTTTTTGTATTGCCAACTATTTTCTATGTATGGGTTTTTGGTTTGTTTTTATTTTACATAATTGCACAATGCTATATTCCCCGTGCTATCATGTTGTTTTTTATGTGCTTTTTAGTCAATTTCATGTGTGTTTTCTCCATTTTTAGCAGTCCCCTCTTGGTTGACTTTAGAGGTTGCTGGAAATTTATTTCATTTTTACTGATATCAATAAACTTTTATCTGTAGAAGGTGTTTTTCAATTTTGCAAATAGTTATTAAGAGCCATTTGTTGGGGTTCAACCCCAGCAGGTCCAGGGCTCCCCAAAGGTGTGGACGGAGTCAGCGAAGAAGGAATGACACAGAGACAGCATTCAGGTGATCAGCAGCCTAGCCAGGATCTCCAGCCAAGTTCTGTCTTTTATTGTCTTGTTACATCTGTATTTATACCAGTTGATTTTAATCCTATCAATTTCTATTCCAAAAGTTAGGGCAGCTCTTATCTCCATTCCAGGGAGTAAAGATTATGTAGCTTAAGCGTGATTGTTCGCACTTAGTTAAGGGGTTTTATTCCCTCCCTAACTTCAGGGAAAAATCCCTACCTGGGGAAACAACCTTTCTCGGAGAGGTGACCAAACGTGTTAAGAACAGTATGCCATATATGCCAGGTCCCTTGAAACATACGCTATGCAGATGTTTCTTCCCTGCAGCCACTGTGTCAAGCAGCAAGGATGGACTGGCTTCCGGCAGCCAGCTCTGGAGAATTTTTCCCAATCTTGGCTTAAAATGACACATGCATTTGTATGTGGGTTTTAAAGGGTCTTTCAAGTGATTCAGAAATTTAATAACAACAACAAAAACCACCACCACCAACCCCAATTTCACCCGAGTGTTTGGATGCTTAATAGATACATAATTTTAAGTCCTTTAAAAGTATACAGTATTGTATTTTTTAAAAAATACATTTTATTAATTTTTTATAGAGAGGAAAGGAGAGAGACAGAGTTAGAAACATCGATGAGAGAGAAACATCGATCAGCTGCCTCCTGCACATCTCCCACTGAGGATGTGCCCGCAACCAAGGTACATGCCCTTGACCGGAATCGAACCTGGGACCTTCAGTCCGCAGGCCGATGCTCTATCCACTGAGCCAAACCGGTTTTGGCTACAGTATTGTATTTTTAATATTATTTTAAAAACTGTTTTATCGATATTGCTACCTAAGACTCCTGGCTAAAACTTCCTTGTATGGGGTAAAGAATTAACAGTAATGCTTCGTGAGAAATAAACAATTTAATGGGTACTATAATTTTTGTTTGTAAATACAAACCAGAAACTACCTAGATGCAAGTACTAATTTCCGGGAGTTGATGCAACAGGTGAATTTTGGCATGGCCATTCACACTCAGAAAGCCTGACAACCAATCCTTTTCCTGAATCTGCAAATCACTTTCCAACTTTTCCAGACTTACAGGACTGTGAAGAATGCATTTAAACTGATTCCACTAATATTTTCATTCAAAAAGTTTTCTTTCATTGATGAGCTGGTGGCGTCCTGGGATTACTGGGCTCGTGGCCAGCCGTCCATTTCCTACGCGCCCTGGACACAGAGTATCCAGGATATATACTTGTGTTCCTTTGTCCCGGGGTGTTCCTGGACCCGGACCCGCGGGCGGGTGGCAGCAGGGTCCAGTGCAGAACTCGGTAT
>NW_006288188.1:197492-201824 GCF_000327345.1 Myotis davidii
AGGCCAGTGGTTCTCAACCTTGGCTGCACATTAGAATCACCTGGGAATCTTTTTAAAATCCTGATTTCTGGGCCTCATCCTCCAGAAATTCCATTTCTTTGTTACTAATGTTGTGGCCCCACCCCATAACAAAGAAACAGAATTTCCGGAGGATGAGGCCCAGAACTCAGGATTTTAAAAAGATTCCCAGGTGATTCTAATGTGCAGCCAAGGTTGAGAACCACTGCTCTAGATCCATCCATGCTGTAACAGATGGCAAGATTTCATTCCTTTTTATTGCTGAGTAATATTCCATTGTATATATGTACCTCTTTTTAAAAATTGATTTTTGAAAAAGAGGGAGAGTGATAAAGAGAGGGAAATAGAGAGAGATTTGTTGTTCCACTTATTTATTCATTCATTGGTTGATTCTAGTATGTGCCCTGACTGGGGATGAACCCATGACCTCAGTGTATCAGTACCAGACCTTAACAAACTGAGCTACCCGACCAGGGCTGGTTTGATTTTTTAATCACTTTTATACTTAATTCTAAATCTTCCTGGAATTTAAGTATGTTTACCCATTAATTAAATATGTCATCTCAAACAATTTTGAAGTTTATTTTCGTACTGATTGAAGAAGCATTATAAGCAGTGATATAAAGCCTGGGGCTATAAATTCAGAAAACTTTCTCTTATCCTTAACTAAGCCTTTTTTTGTAATGCCTGTGTCATAAACTCCAAAATTACCCCCAAAATATTAAAAACAGTAATAGGGGGTGAAGGTGATCATGTAGTCTCTGATCTTGAATCATACCATAAAATTCTTTTCAAGCTAGATAGGTTTAACTCCCACTCATTTTTTCCTGTTTTATAAGTTTTGAGTAATTTTCATACTCTTCCTATTGGACTTATTAGATATTTAATTGCTATCCAGTTGGAGTTTATGTATTCAGAGTTGTGTCTATCAGCCGTGGGCAAACTACAGTCCGCGGGCCGGAACTGGCCCGTTTGAAAGGAATAAAACTATTGAAAAAAAGAGCGTACCCTTTTATGTAATGATGTTTACTTTGAATTTATATTAGTTCACACAAACACTCCACCCATGCTTTTGTTCCGGCCCTCCGGTCCAGTTTAAGAACCCATTGTGGCCCTCGAGTCAAAAAGTTTGCCCACCCCTGGACCTCTATGATAGGAGTTCCAAGGTTTATCTTATTACAGTATTATGAGCTGTTCATTGGAAATAGAGCTCTTTATTGCAAGGCAGTTTAAAATGGACTTGTGTATTATTTTTTAATGTTAATATATCTTTTTGAACTTAATAAATCCACAATATCTTTAGCAAACACGTAATCAATTTAAAAATGATTAACTAGGTATTTTACATTCTTTTTAAAGATTTCGATTTCTATTCTTTTTACTCTTTTTAAATATACATTTTCATTGATTTCAGAGAGGAAGGGAGAGGGAGAGACCTAAAAACATCAGTGATGACAGAGAATCATTGATCAGTTTCCTCTTGCACGCCCCCTACTGGGGATGGAGTCCGAAACCCGGGCATGCAACCTGACCAGAATCAAACCCTGACCTCCTGCTTCATATGCCAATGCTCAACTGCTGAGACACACTGGCTGGGATACTCTTTTTTAATTGAGACATAAATGACATAGAGCAGTTTCAGGTACAGAACATAACGATTCGATAATTATATATATTGTGAAATGATCACCACACTAAGTCGTTAACATTCTTCACCAGTTACAAGTTTTTCTTGCGCTGAGAACGTTACAGATCTCTTAGCCACTATCAAACGTATAACTACACTTACTATGCTGCACATGACATCCCCAGGTCTTAGTACTTTTATAACTGGAAGTTTGTCACAAAACAGACTTGTTTTAAGTGTGTTGTTACCTAGTACATTTATTTGACTGTCAATTTACCGTTGCTTTTCTCTCTACAGAAAAGCAGATGCTCTCCAGATGTCTTCTGATAAGGACCAAGTTTTTATCCCAATGTCACAAACAAACGCCGATGGCCTCCCGGGGACCGTCCCCAATGACCAGAAGACATTTTCTGAAGGAGCCGTGTTAAGTTTCCATAACATCTGCTATCGAGTGAAAGTGCAGAGTGGATTTCTATGTCGTCGAAAAACAGTTGAGAAAGAAATACTGATAAAAGTCAAGTATGTGCATGAACTTTTGTTTAAACAACTTTATTGACAGTAGTGGACTTCACTGGTTTAGCCCAATGCAAGCACAGGTGCTATGGACATTTTATTTGTATACATGTCTGTACAGATACATAGACACACTTTCATTTCGTTGGGCTCAACAGGGAGTAAAATGGTTGGATCACATGTTGGGTATAAGCTTAAGTTTTTAAAGAATGGCCAAACTGTTTTTAAAGTGGCTGTATCATGTGCATCAACTCTTGTTTGAGAAACTGAATAATTAATGTGCCATTTAGCTTTTCCTGGGTAAACCTCGTGGTTTAGTGGGAAGAGGCCTGGCTGTGTGACTTGCAACTTCCTGACTGAGGGGATAGAATTGTAATCTCTGTCTTCAATATTCTAATCTGTGAAATAAAAGATCTGTCACTGTAGTTTACGAGACAGACACTTGAGGTACTTATGTCCTTTATGTTCTAGAAGCAAGAGTCAGGAGGTTGAAAAGACAATATACAGTGAAAGCTTAGCTTAAGTTATGCAGTGGAGGTCCAGCATGATAGAATTTAGGGTCTAAACCAATACTAAACTATGATTTTCATTCTCTTCCTCCATGAATGAATTTATCATGTGGGGGCAGAGTGGGCAGGAGAGTGAGGAGGGAACGGAGAAAGGAACCTCCTTGGGACCGCATGTCTCTATTCTTTCACAGGTGCCAGCCATGAGGATTGTTCATGTTTTTCTGATTTCTAGAGCATTGAGCCTGATTCTTCCTCTCTGTGGAGTGGGGACTGCATCTAGGTTTCTCGGACACCGTGGCCTGTGTGTTTTGTTTAGTTAGTGTGTTTGTTTGATGGGGGAAATGATTATTCCTGCATAAAACAAGCACTTTTCCAGCTCTCTGAGACTGGGGGAGTGGTATAAGAGCCCCTGGGCCAGGTATGGCCTCCAACCTGTGTAGAAGCAGATGCTTCTCATGCTTTCCTGATGCGTTCTATGGGATTGTGGTCTTTTCTGTTAGTACAGCCAACTGCTCCCAGGAGGCTAGGACATGACAAGAAGAGGAGAAAAGTTTTGCATGGGGGGGGGAGGGGGGTGGAGAAAGAACAGGGACCTGGGATTGGTTGGGTGGTGGTGAGGTAGGGGCTGTGTGGAGTTGATAGAACTTTCTTCATGCAGCAGCACATACTGTCATGCCTGCTTCCTTGTTGCTTTATTGTATTGGTTAAGAAGCCCTGACCAGGAAAATAAGGAGAGGTAGGTAGCCACAAAGCTTTTATCTTTTGCTACATGCCTAGATAGAAGTGACTCACCTTGTTTAAAGCTGACAAGGTTTTTGTGAAACATAACAGTCAAGAAAATGTTGGTCACTTCAGATTTTGTGCTAAGTGGAAGGTAACAAATAATTTGTTACCTTCAACGCATAGGTTGAATGGATTTCAAATGCATACTGGATGAGTGTACATTTATCTAGCCTATGTTTTAGTAGGTCAGTAACTCAGTACACTAAAAGTGTCATCTGCTCAAGGCTTCAGAGTGTTTTTTTTATGGTTCAGGGTATGCAGTCCAGCATAGATGAGTTCTGTACTTGCATTCCTGGGTTCATAAAATGGTGTCAATTTTTTTCATAATTTTTAAAATTTATTAATTACAGTTGACAAACACTATTATATTAGTTTTAAGTGTACAACATAGTGATTAGACATGCATATCTGTTACTAAGTGATCACCTCAGGATGTCTCATAGGTCACCAGAGTTTGACTTGCATGTGGTAGCACCACTGCCATTGAAAGTAGTAATTATATTCCAAAAAAGCTGATGAGCATATATATCTAATCTAATAAAAGAGAAACATGGTAATTGGCGTACAACCGCTACCCTTCCCATTGGCTAATCAGGGCGATATGCAAATTAACTGCCAGCCAAGGTGGCAGTTAACTGCCAACAAAGATGGCGGTTAATTTGCATACATAGGGGCAATGATGGGAGGCCATAGGGGAAGGACGGTGATTGGAAACACAGGCGGCAGGCAAGAGGCGGGAGGCACTGCCCATGGCCCTGATTCAGAGAACCAGCTGCCTTTGCCCGGCCCCCTGCCAGTGATCGGAGAAGCCGGAGGGGGGCAGGGAAGAGACAGGCGCCTGCCTCTTCCCTGGCGGCCCCTGCCCGGGCTGAGGAACCAGAG
>NW_006288188.1:201837-202255 GCF_000327345.1 Myotis davidii
CTGCCCCTGGGTCACAGCTGCGATCCCACAGCAGGATAGGGCAGCCTGTAGCCAGCCCCACTGTGCGCATGCCCCTGGGTCGCTCTGGCGATCCCACAGCAGGAAAGGGGGGCCTGCAGCCAGCCCCCCACCCAAACCCCCTCACCCGCCGTGCGCCTGCCCCTGGGTCGCAGCTGCGACCTCGGAGCAGAAAAGGGCGGCCTGCAGCCAGCCCCTGTGTGCGCCTCCCCCTGGGTCGCAGCTGCAATCCCAGAGCAGGAAAGGGGAGCCTGCAGCCAGCCCCCCATGTGCACCTGCCTGCCCATGGGATTGCAATGCAGATGGGATCCCACAGCAGGATAGGGTGGCCTGCAGCCAGCCTCCCTGTGCGCCTGCCCCTGGGTCACCCTGGAGATCCCACAGCAGGAAAGGGGGGCCT
>NW_006288188.1:202265-202741 GCF_000327345.1 Myotis davidii
AGTTGTCTTCCTCCCCCTTCTGCCACAACAGTTTCTGGCTGTGTAATGGTAAATCTGTTAGCATGTAAGATAATTTATTTTAGTTCATGATATAAAATGAAGCTATGGAGGTCAATCATATTTTTATTTTTTAAGGATGCTCATATCTAAGAATTGGCCAGTTATAGGAATAAAAATACAGCACACTTGCTATGCCTTAGTGGTTGAGCATCAAACCATACATCAAGAGGTCGCTGGTTGGGTTTCCGGTCAGGGCACATGCCTCAGTTTCGCTGCCCCTGGGTCACCCTTGCTATCCCACAGCAGGTAAGGGGGGCCTGCAGCCAGCCTCCGTGTGTGCCTGCTGCAACGATCATAGAGCAGGAAAGGGCGGCCTGCAGCTAGCCCCTGTGTGTGCTTGCCCATGGGATTGCCCTGGAGGTCATGGAACAGGAAAGGGTGGCCTCTAGCCAGCCCCTGTGTGCGCCTGCTTGTGG
>NW_006288188.1:203291-210159 GCF_000327345.1 Myotis davidii
TTTCTTGTATGAGAATCTTTTCTTATTTTAAACACGTTTTTAGTGCTCTTTTTAGAGAAAGGAAGGGAGGGGAGAGACAGAAACATGGATGGGCAGCCTCTTGCACGTTTCCTACTTGGGGTTGGGCCCGAAACCCAGGCATGTGGTCCTGATTGGAAATTGAACTGTGAACTCTTGATACATGGAACAATGCTCAACCAACTGAGCCATACAGGCCAGGGCTGCTGATGAGAATCTTGATTTTTGTTTTTCCTCTGGACATTTTGTAGTATCATTTGTAGAACTAAGGAATCAGAACTTAATGTCCTCTGTGGGGAAGGAAGATAAAATAAAATCTGACTATGAGAATTCAGGAAGGTGAGATTTTACCACCTCATGAAAAATCATTCTGTTATGTTTAATTTGTGTCCATACCCAGCCTTTGAGCTTTTCCTCTCCAACGCTAATGATCTTTGGAAAAAATGATCTGTCCCAGTAGTTGTGTACATATCCTATAATTTCAGGGTAATTCATTATCTATATGGAGATTTCTTAAGTTAATAATTTATTTAGAAATAATTTCAAACTTGTGGGAACATAACACTTTTACCAGATTCCCGACCTGTTAATATTTCACTGCATTTGCTACTCATTTTATCTCTTGAGATAACCCATTGTCCTAGCAATTTTTTTTTTGAACCACCTGAGAGCTGTCCATATGGCACTCTGTAATTCCTAACTCCTCCAGTTCTGTTTTTCAGAAATAAGGACCTTCTCCTATATAACCTCTCAGTCATTGTTTGAGTGGTTGCTAAGTCTTATAATAGCTGCAGTGGTGGGTCCTTAGGGGCTGTTGGCCACCATGCTCTTCACATAGTTGACTGACTATCACATCATGTCTCCTCAGTCTCACGCAAGCTGGTAGGTATTTTCCTGTCTCTCTCATCTTGATCACCTGGTCATGTTGGTATCTGACAGCCTTCATCACAATGTCACTATTCTCCCCCATGTAATTAATATTATTAGGGGAGTTACCTTGACATTATTCCAAAATTTTATTTCACAAGCTTAAGTCCCATTTATGTCTCTTGCTTGAGTCAGCAGTAATTATCACTATGATAGTTGCCAAAGAGTGATTTTCTGTTTTCATCCATCTCTTTCATATGGATTAGTTTGCATTCTACTAAAAGGAAAAAAACTCCATTCATCATCTCTTTATTCATTTATGTATATTAGTATAGAATCATGGATTCACATTTTATTCAGTAGCATTCAATACTAATGCATTATCATAATTTATTTTGATACTCGTATTGTTCCTGATTTGGTCAAAGTAGGTCTGTTTTGTTTTGTTTTTAAACTCATTCTCTCTGTCTCTCTCTCTCTCTTTTTTCTTTTCTTTTTGAATATTTTGTTGGCACAACAGAAATTCCATAGTCACTACTTTCCCTGCCTCAGACCTGGTATGAGCTGATGTTCCTTTTTGTGGAGTTTTGCATTTACTAACTTATTGAGACCTAGGTGTTTGGAATGTTCATTGGTATTGGGATGGCATAGTTTCTGGGACATATTGGTGGACAGAACTAGGGAATATATTTAAATAAACACATATAAAAGCATCTAATCCTTTTTTATATCTGTCTGGGTATATAGATAAAAACCCATGACTTCCAATTCTTATGTAATACTCCAGGGTTATTTCCACATTTCCATGTTTGTAAAACATCTTCTCAAAAAGTGAAAACCTGACTCTCATTATTCTAATATCCTTACTGATTTGCTCAGTTTTCTTATTTTTTTCTTTTAAAAGAAATATTTTTATTGATTTTAGAGAGGAAGAGAGAGGGAGAGAGAGATAGAAATATCAATGATGGAAGAGTATCATCAAGCTGCCTTCTGGATGCCCCCTACTGGGAATTGAGCCCACAACCTCGGGCAAGTGCCCTGACCAGGAATTGAACTATGACCTCCTGGTTCATAGGTTGACACTCAATCTCTGAGCCACATCAGCAGGTTCTTATTTCTTAATATGAGCAATCACTCAACCCTTCAGCTGTCTCCTCTCTTCCTCTCACCTGCCTTTGCAGCCTGTGATCTTGGGTGCTGGCCATTGCTGCTCCTCCACCCAGCACTTCCATCACCTTCACACAAAGAAGGGAGGTAAAGTTTAATAGCATTATTTGAACATGCTATATTGTAATATTGTAATAAGTAGGAAATATAACTAAATTTTCTTTCCAGTCAGGCTCTTCCTATTTTTCATAACATTTTTGTACTTATTTCTTTTAAAATTGATTCTAGAGAAGAGACAGAAACATTGATTTATTGTTCCACTTATTCATGCATTCATTGATTGCTTCTTTGTGCTCTGACCAGGAATGGAATCGACAGCCTTGGTGTATTGGGTTGATGCTCTCTCTAACCAACTGAGCTACCCAACCGGGGCCTTGTACTTCTTGATATTTGTTTTTGTGAAAAACAATGGGTTTTCCCATAAGTAATTATCATTTATAAAAATGTAGAGAATCATTTATTCAACTAATTTTCAGTGTCTATTAGGAGCCTGACATTATGCAAAATCCTAGTGACAGAAGTATGTCCTCTGTTCTCAGCAACCTTCTAGTCTAATGGGGATTCAGACAACTAGAGAACTTCACTGTGTTCTACTGTGATACATGGGTTAGAAGACATGGAAGTCACTACCCTCAATTGGAGGGTCAGGGGCATGGGATAGGAGAGAGAAATTGAAGTGTGTGTGTGTGGCAGGATAGGGAAGGATGATGCTCTAAGCAGTGGGAATGGCATTGACTTATTATTCATAAAGTGAGACCAAAGGATTTCCATTATTCACTAAAACAGCGGTCACCAACCAGTGGTCTGTGGACCACCAGTGGTCGGTGAGGTCTGAAAGGTTGGCGACCGCTGCACTAAAATGTAATAGATGTAATAGAAATCCTGTAGCTAGGTTTTATTTCATTTATTCAGTACTCAGTGGTCTACAATGAGTAGACCTGCATGCTATGGGGTGGTGGTGAAAGAAGATGACACAGTTCCTTCCTTCTTTCCTCCCTTCCTCCCTTCCTCTCTCTCTCTCTCTCTCTCTCTCTCTCTCTCTCCCCCTCTCTCCCCCTCTCTCTAAAAATCAATAAAAAATATTTTTAAAAGGAAGGAAGGGAGCAATCCTAAATGATTAACTCAAAAGACAATTAACTCAAATTCTTTGTCTTAGAACGCTCACATTGTCTTTTGAGTTAATCATTTAGGATTGTTTGGTGTTTGAGTGGAGATTTTTAAAACCTGGAAAGGTTTTTTGGTGATGAAATCTTAGTGAGTAACAAGTTTATCTCTGGTCACTTTAGAAACAGTTTGTAGGTAGCTATCAATGCAGAAGGTACATGAAGAGCTATAGATAAATGCATCTTGAAAGTTCACCCAACCATTGGCATGACTTATCACATCAGAGGGGAAAGGCCACTGAAATAATAGATATTTTTCTGTTTTAGAGCTTGTGTTGCTTTACCTAACTCATTGCATTTGTCCAGTGTTTCAGCGAGAGGCTCCTCAGTTAATGAGCAAAGTAGAAGGTAAATTGCACCCTAGCACCCACCAGGCATTTTACACTAATGACAGTTCTGACACAACAGGCAGGCAGTGCTGAGATCCTCCTGGATTGGCGAACTGAGCACAGCTGCACTGTGATGTCTATCACTCATGACAGCTGTAAATCATAGTGTTTGCCCTGTGAAAGTCACTGTCTGGGCATGAAATAGCCTTCTGTTTGCACCTTCCACTGGAATAGATCCTGGATCCTCTGGGGAGTAAAGTCTTTTTTAATTTATTCATTTGAGAGGAAGGGGGAGGGATAGAGAGATAGAAACATCGGTGAAAGAAGAACATCTTTGATCAGCTACCTCCTGCACATACTCCTACTGGGAATTGAGCCCACAACCTGGGCATGTGTCCTGATAAGGAATTGAACTGGTGAGCTCTTGGTTCCTGGGTTGAAGCTCGACTGCTGAGCCACTCTGGCCGGGCTGGGAAGTAAACTTTGATTTACCTACCAATTCTGCAGAGGTTGGGCTTGGACACCAGGGTTTTGAAAGGCCTTCCTCAGATCTCCATTTCATCATGCCTGTGTAACTGTGGTGGACCCACCCTTCCTTCTCCGTACTCCAGTGCATTCTCCTTACCATTCTACTGGTGACCTTCAGGGTTAAATTCAAATTACATATTTGCATTCTTGAATCTCAGCACAGTCAACTCTGCCTTAATGTTTTTTTTCTACCTTCCTGCTTTCTATCTAAATATTCTCTACCCACAAACATCTATGTAATCTGTTTGGAACATGCAGTGTCTGTACCACCTGTGTATACCTTTAAAGGTCATCCTCAATAAAAAGTGGAGTTTTCCATTTATAAACTGAGAATTTTCCATGTTGTTTGTTTAAAACTTTACAAGAAAGAAAATTATGTAATTAGAAGACATGTTTTATTTTAACAATTGGATTAAGAATTTTGTCTGCATTTAGAACTGGTGAGGTTTTCTTTTCAACATCTGAGGTGCTCTTTTCTAGCCATTAAATTTGTACATCAGATATGTTGTTTTTTCGCCTGATTAGGTTTGAATAGTGAAAGCACTGATACTGGTAATTGTAGAAAGCCATTGACTACTTAGTTATGTAGAACCTGACTAGGTAGCAAATGAGGTGACTTGAAATAATTACCCTGAAACACTACTCAAGACCTGTGATGTACTTAACATTGTGTTAAGAGAAGTAAATGTTAACAGATGTTCTACCAGAATCTTTTACTTCAAGGAACCTTGAAAGTTTGCGTGTCCCTTCCCCCAAAATGTAAGTGGTTTAGAAAATAACTGAAGTGAATTTAGAGGGACCTGAGCCATTTTTCTATAGATGCTGAATAGTGATGACATTCTTTGTATACTAGACTTCTATTTGACATTTCCTCCCCCCCCCGCCCCGTTAAAGGTTGTTTTGTGCTTATTTTCTGTCTAATTTCATGAGTGTTCATTGAGTGTATTAAATGCAGACCCTAAATTAGAAGAAATAGTTTTTTTTTTTTAATCCTCACCTGAGGGTATTTTTCCATTGATTTTTAGAGAGAGTGGAAAGGAGGGGGAGAGACACACAGAGAGAAACATTGATGTGAGAGAAACACATCAATTGGTTGCTTCCCACACCTGCCCCAACCAGGGCCAGGGATCGAGCCTGCAGCCAAGGTAAGTGCCCTTGATCAGAATTGAACCCAGGATCCTCAGTCCACAGGCTGATGCTCTATCCACTGAGCCAAACCTGCTAGGGCACTAGAACTAGTTTTAAAGTGAACCAGTAAATCAGTCTGTTTCTGCATTTGCAGTGGGATCATGAGACCTGGCCTCAACGCCATTCTGGGACCCACAGGTGGAGGCAAATCTTCGTGAGTATAACAGAGTATCAGGAAGCGTTCCCTTTGCATTTTTAATGTGCTTTTACAGATCACTTTTACGAGGGCAGGTATTAGTTGAATATTTGCTGCATGTCTAGTCTGGGTCTAGGGGGCTCACATGCACTTATTCCAGCTGTGTCTTATTAGGTCAGGTTTACTGAGAGGGCATGAGAGGTGATTGGCATATAGGTGTCAGGTGTGATGGGAGCTAATGGGAGGAAAAGGAAGGGGGTGGAATTGAAAGTGGGGAGGTGGAGCAGAATCATAAGTGGAGCGAGTCTTGGCTAAAGGAGCACATCGCCTGTGTTGGGACCCAAAGGTCAGGCAGCTTGGAGGGCTGTTGGGGAGGTCTGTGCTGGATCAGCCAACAGTGCTTTGTTTTCACATTTTTTGGACCTTATTGTAGCATAGAGTTAAAAAGGAACTTGAGAATTTAAAAAATAGAGTGTAATTAGAGTTGAACCATCGATTTTCTTGATCAGTTAATTTTTTAATTTGAACAGAATTTGCATTCAAGAGTAGCTGAGAGATATAACTTGCGTTGGAGAAAAAACATACCATATATGTCCTTTTATAGGTTGTTAGATATCTTAGCTGCAAGGAAAGACCCACTGGGATTATCTGGAGATGTTTTGATAAATGGAGCACCTCGACCTGCCAATTTCAAATGTATCTCAGGTTATGTGGTACAAGTAAGTATGCATTGATTTGCATTTATATATCTCCGGTTTGATGTGGGCAAGTTCTTTGGCTGATAGTGCAGCGTGCTTCCCATTGATCACATAACCTGGGCATAAAACTAACTTTCCTTATACCATCTTCTCATAATCTCCCTTAAGATGTACAGTAATGTTAAATGAAAAGGCAAGGAGAATCTAGAATATGACCCTGCTAACAAAATGATAACAGTTCTAGTTATCATGTTCCCAAAAGATGCTACTGTTTTACTTTTTTCCCTACCTTCCCCTCTCTCCCTGCCCTAGCTTAGAGAGATGTTTTGTGAAAGCCTTGTATGAAGCAGTCTGGAAATGTCTGACAGTAGTAATCATAATTGCCTGTGTTCTCTTCGGGTGTACAGATAGAAATGAGAATTCTTCCATCAGGGTTTGCAGCTATCTGAATATGGAGTTATTGGTATAATTTGTATAATTAAAGTTCATCACTAGCTAGAACTTTCCCTTGGCTATGTTATTTTTGTGGATTAAGTTGTATATACTGAAGACTGAATTTACTAGAAAAGACCTGATTTGTCTTTTTAAAATGCCATTTTACCTTCAGGATGATGTTGTGATGGGAACTCTGACAGTGAGAGAAAATTTACAGTTCTCAGCAGCTCTTCGCCTTCCATCAACTATGAAGAGTCATGAAAAGAATGAACGGATAAACATGGTCATTCAAGAGTTAGGTCTGGCTAAAGTGGCAGATTCCAGGGGAATGAGGAAACA
>NW_006288188.1:210632-211858 GCF_000327345.1 Myotis davidii
CTATGTGGGTTGTGCAGGATCAGGAAGGAGGAATGAGATGAGTGAGGGAATGATTTACAGTTGATGAGTAGACATGGAAGATTTGCTGGAAGACATCAAAGCTTTGGGAGAAGATGAGCTTTTCAGCTGTTATGGTTCTAGTTAATCCCTCTGCACTATCCCTTACTAAGGGGTCATGAAGATGGGGTATTCTGCTGGCTGCTGCTTCATCTGATGCTTTCAATCTTCTATGTCAAGTGCATTTTGGAAGAATAAGTCTGAGCTGCTCCCATATATCACTTATTTTCATGTTACGAGTGATTGGGCTCCCTTTGTCGGGACTCTGTTCATGTGATTCTCTCTTTCCACCAAGGTGCTTTCTTATCTTTACCTCTAGTGATCATCACCTGACTTCTCTGCATGTATTTCTAGGGAAAATAAGCTGAAGGCAGTTGTTGACTTCATAGCACATGTTTATGTAATTGACTGAAACAATCATTAAAAATGTTATCCTATATAATACAAGGGTAACATGCAAATTGACCCTAACAGTGGAATGACTGCTGGGCCGGTCACAATGAGGCGCACTAACCACCTCTCGGTCCCTTTCCCCTGGCAGAATCCGATCGCCTGATGGCAAACGGGGAACCTGGGGTGGATGGCAGGGGATGTGGGGAGTGCCAGGCCAAGGCCCCCACCCTGCTGGTAGCCCCTCACACAGAGCGCAAACCTGAGGCAGGGACGGGGCCAGCGAGCAGTGGGAACAACCGATCTCTCAGTCCCTTCGCCCAGCCGTCAGGTACCGGGCACCGATGGAGAACGAGGATGGGTGGCAGGGGAGGGCAGGGCCAGCTGCGGGCAGCCAGGGAAGATGGCCCTGATCCCAGGCCAGCCTAGGGACCATACCCACACACGAATTTCATGTGCCAGGCCTCTAGTACCTGTTATAAAATTTTAATCATAAGAGAAATGTAGAAAGAATGGTCTGATTCCTATAGTAATGACATGATTGTAGCATAATTAATACAATGGTATGATTACTGATAACATTCACCTAGATTTCCTAGTTAACATGTTATTCAATAACTAGTGGCCCAGTGCACAGGGGTGTGGGGGGGGTATCCCTCAGCCCAGCCTGCACCCTGTCCAATCTGGGACATCCCTCTCGCAATCCGTCACCACTGGCTCCTAACCACTTACCTGCCTACCTGCCTGATTGCATCTAACCACTCTGCCTGCTTGCCTAA
>NW_006288188.1:213373-213883 GCF_000327345.1 Myotis davidii
TATTTTTTTTTATGTTGTGATTTATTTACCTTCTAGGGCTGTCACTGGAGCTGAGAGCCAACTTTAGCTCTGAGGCTCAGCTACAGCTCTGAGGCCTCAGCTGCTGAAAGCAGGAATCTGGTTTGTTTAGGTTCTATAATTGCAACATAGTTGCTTAGATGCAAGCTCAGAGGCCGGCAGCGGCAGGCGGGGAACGTTGGAGTCCTCCGTCACTGAAGCAAGCAAGCCTCATGTTCGCTTAAAGTTGCCTGGCTGCCGGCTGCCATCTTGGCTGGCAGTTAATTTGCATATTGCCCTGATTAGCCAATGGGAAGAGTAGTGGAGGTACAGCTAATTACCATGTTTCTCTTTTATTAGATAGGATAGATAGCTTCAGGTTTTTCTTTTTCTTTTTCTTTTTTTAGGTTTTCTTCTTTTTTTTATTAAATAAATCTTTATTGTTCAGATTATTATAGTTCCCATTTTCCCCCCATAGCTCCCCTCCACCCAGTTACCACCCACACCCATTTC
>NW_006288188.1:213922-232578 GCF_000327345.1 Myotis davidii
AAACAACACTACAGCTGCTCTCTCTTCTCTCGCCCTTGGGGTGATAGTTGTGCGTGGGGCTGCGAGCTGGTTCGCGGGCCGTTGACGAAGCTGTCTGGGCGGCTTGCACAGTTCCGCCGACTTCCCAGGGGCTGTCACACCCTCGCAGGGGCTGTCGCAGCCTCACAGAGGCTGTCGCAGCCTCACAGGGGCCATCGCAGCCTCGCAGAGGCCGTCGCAGCCTCAGAGGGGCCGCAATAGCCTCGCAGGGGCAGTCGCAGCCTCATGCAGCCTCGCAGGGGCCGTTGCAGCCTAGCAGAGGCCGTTGCAGCCTCGCAGGGGCCATCGCAGCCTCGCAAGGGGTGCCACATCCCATGTTGGGGGTGAAGGTGCGAGTCAGAAGCTCCTCTTGCTGTCTCTTTTGCTGCTCCCTTGCATGTCACCGATGCTGGAAGTTTCTGAGAGCAGTCTGCAGGTGCTGGACATCATACTTTAACTGGTCAGCATGAAGTTTGGCATTCTTTTGTTGGGCGGCTCCTAGCTGGACAAAATCTCCAGGTGTTCTTGCTGGCTGAGTTTCTGGTATGCTTGCTTTAATTTCATTTTCTACTAAGTGCACAGACTGCTTGTCTGCTGTCTCCCGGTGTCCCATATGAGACCAGATCTGGTGGACCTGCTTGTGTGTTTGCTGGAACAGCGGTTTCATGCCGCCGGCCCAGCTGGGTCCGGCTCCAGCTTTCTCCAAACCTGATTCTGCTTCTTGAGTGTGTCCCTTATGGATGCAAGGAGTTGAAATCTGCAGTTTGTGAGGTTAGGCTGCAAAAGCTCAGGTGGTTCCTTTGGTGCCACTGGCACAGCTTGGGCGGGGATATAAATTGAGTGGGGCGGGGTTTCCCGGAATCACCAGGGTGTAGCAAACAGCAATGGCATCTCCGCGACTCCTCCTCTCTCCGCGACTCCGTGTCCCCGAATGCCAGCGAACAGCTCCGCGAGAAAGCCACCCTCGCTCTCCGACCCACTGCAAGGCAGTCCCGCCTCTCCCCGTAGGGGTCTGGGACATCAGAATCCCACCCCAAACAAGCTCAGTGAATTCGAGAGTTTGTAACCCTTTCCAATTGAAAAAAACCATGTGTCCAGTTGCAGCCTGCCTGGCGCGCAACTCCGTACCTCTGTTCTTGGCGCCTCTGCACATCCTACTCAGTCTCAATGCTCTTCTTTCTTTCCTTCCAGTTGTAGAACTTCCACTGGGCCAGCTTTCCCATGGTTCTGAATGATAGCTGTTTGTCTTATAGTTGGTAGTTTCAATGTTGTTGTGGGAGGCAGCACGCACAGGTCTATACCTTACGCCGCCATCTTGGTTCTCCTCCAGGTTTTTATTTCTAAAGTGTTTTAAAGAAAGTGATAAATATCATTTTCACCTCTAAAATATTTTTTATTTAAAAAAAGGAATTTGTCTACATTACTACAATGTCATTACCAACTAACAACATTAATAATATTTTAATATTAGCTATATAGAGTCTATATATATTCACAGTTTTTCAATTGTTTCCAAAATGTTTTTTATGGCTCAATCATTATAGGATCTAATGAAGAGCATGAGTAGCATGTGATTATTATCTCTTTGGAGACTTTTACTTTAAGAATTATTTCCTACCTCCTGCTTCCCCCCAAAACCTTTCTGCTCCCCCACCACACACAGTGACACTGACTGGTTGAAAGACTGAGCCAGTCACCTGTAGAATGTTCTGCCTTCTGACTTTGCCTAAAAGGATGTCAGGAATTATGTGTTGTGTTAGGGTATAGACTGGGCCAATTTGGGAGGCTTTATGGTGATTTTATAAGTGGTAATGTGGATGGTAGAAAGTGAGCTTTCTTAGCTGCCAAGGCCTAGTTTTTGAGTCCACTTGAGGATTTTTTCGGTGGGGGAAAAGAAAGGGGCATAAGAAGACTAATAAATTATAGATGCTTTCAACTGTTCCTTTCCTATTTTTATCTTCTTTTTGGATTGTGATTTCACTATGTCAGGGCCATGTCTTTAAGTTCTAACTTCTGATCTTAAAACTAAATATTTTAATTGATAAGGAACATATAGAACTATTGAAAGCATGGGTTTCATATCTGGCTTAGCCAGGAACCTGCTTTGACCTGAGCCTCAGTTTACTTGTCTAATTAAAGAGAAACCTACCTCTTCTCTCAGATTCTGCAGTTCAGAATATATGAGGACACCAGACAGAGTGCCTCTTATAGGGTTGGCACTTGTTAGCAGCTCAACAAACCATAGTGCCTGTGGTTGTTTTTGTTAATAATGATAACATTTGTGTGTTAGGTTGGAACTCAGTTCACTCGTGGTGTGTCTGGAGGAGAAAGAAAAAGGACTAGTATTGGAATGGAGCTTATTACTGATCCATCCATCTTGTTCCTGGATGAACCCACAACTGGCCTAGACTCAAGCACAGCTAATGCTGTCCTTTTGCTCCTGAAGAGGTAAGCGCTAAGGGAACATCGTTCTTACATTCATCCAACATCTGATGCCCTGCTATGTACCAGGTATGAATCTTGGTGCAGGGGAATCAGCAATGAGCACAACACACAAACATTTCTCCCTTCTTTGTTGGAGGGGAACAATGAATTAGCAAACATAAATGTTTCAAGAAAAATAAAAGAGTGTAAGAATATAGGGAAGGCTGATGTGGTGGAGGAGGGGGGTGCCATATTACATAGCAGGATGGTCAAGGAAGACCTCAGGATGAGCCATGTGAGCTGTGAGTGAGATCTGGAGATCTGGGGAAGAGAGTTCTTATTGGAGGGAACAGCCAGTGGCCCTGGGGAGAGCATGCCTAATGTGTTTGGAACTCAAGAGGCTAGAGGGAATGGAACCCAGTGACCTAAGTGGAGTCGAGGGTTGGTTGGTGTAGTAGTTTGCTCAGGCTGCCATAAAATAGTACCACAGACTGAGTGGCTTAAACAATAGAAATTAGTTTTTTTCACAGTTTTGGAGGCCAGAAGTCCAAAATCAATGTCTTGTGAGGATTGTTCCTTCAGAGGCCTCTCTCCTCGGCTTGTAGTAGCTGTGTTCTCACTGTGTCTTCACTTCATATTCCCTAGGTGTGTCTCATCTCCTCTTCTTGTAAGAACATTAGTATTTATCAATTAAGGTTCACCCATCTGATCTTCTTTAACCTATGTTACCTCTTTAAAGATTTTATCCGCAGCCCTAGCCCTTTGGCTCAGTGGATAGAGCACTGGCCTGCTGACTGAAGGGTCCTGGTTTGATTCTGGTCAGGGACACGTACCTTGGTCTCAGGCTTGTGTGGGGAGCAACCAATCAATGTCTCTCACATTGATGTTTCCCTGTCTGTATTTCTCAGCCTCCCTACCACTCTCTCCAAAAATCAATGGAAAAATATCCTCGGGTGAGGATTAACAACAACAACAACAACAACAAAAGATTCTGTCTGCAAATATAGTCACATTTTGAGGTACTGGGGCTTACAAATTCAACATATGAATTTTGGGGAGATGTAATTCATTCCCTAACAGTTAGAATAGGACATGAGATGGAATGGAGTGGGTGGCAGATTAAAAAAATAAGAACTCTGGCTTTTAATGTCCTTAAGTGACATGGGAAGCTTTAGAGTTTTATTTTTCATTTTTTTAATATAGTAAGATTTATTTTAATTTTTCAATCTGAACAAACAAACAAACCCCCAAACAAAAAACCAAACTATACTCATATATACAGTGTCGACATTTTCAGAGCACTGACATTAGGAAACCCTGTGTTTCTCTTTAGTCCTATGACAATACTGTATATGCCACAACAAGATTTACAAAAACAGCCCTAGCTGGTTTGGCTCAGTGGATAGAGCATCCCCCTGCAGACTGAAGGGTCCCAGGTTCAATTCCAGTCAAGGGCACATGCCCAGGTTACAGGCTCCATCCCCAGGAGAGGGCATACAGGAGGCAGCTGCTCAATGATTCTCTCTCATCATTGATGTTTCCGTTTCTCTCTTCCTCTCCCTTCCTCTCTGGAAAAAAAAAAAATATATATATATATCTTTTAAAAAAAGATTTACAAAAACAATTGCATCAGCAGCCATACAGACACCATGGTTTTATATTTCAATTCACAAGAAGAACCAGGCATCTCCCGTTTCCCAGCACTTGGTTTCCTCGTACCCACGGCCTGTTTGCAGCCAGCAGGGCAGGTTTCCACACAGGCTTTTAGAACATCAGCTTTTAGTACACACCGGTGGCTGTTTGAGACGTCACTCCTTTTCAGACCCAAATGTAAATAATGAGGAATTTGCCCTTTAAAAATAATAACCTTTGGTTCAGCAATGGGAATGGTGACGTTCACCCTCCAAAAGGCGTAGAAAAGTTGCACGAAAGGAAAAACAAACCTGTTGGAAAGCAGTCTTATTTATGCTATCGTTCAGAACATGACACTGCCTTAAAAGTTTTAAGAGATTACAACTGTGTGACAAATCCCATGAAAACAAACTGACTTGGTAAAGGTTCAAAGGTCACAGGCCAACACAGCATCACTTCACACATGTGCCCGCACTCCTGCTGCAGTGAGCAGTGGTGATGACCCATCGCTGTGTTCTGACGTAAGGCACCAAGTCTGAATATGCCATACACTCCCTTATGCCACGTTACCTGTTCCATACCAGTGAATTCTTTGAAATGAAAAATAATAAACACTTCAGGACAGTGTACTGTGCCCACCATCCCCCAAAACCTCCCCTCTCCCAGGCCCATCAAAAAAATGTTTTTAAGAGAGAGGGAAAAGGAGAGGGACAGAGAGATAGAAACATCGATGAGAGAGGAACATCATTGATCGGCTGCCTCCTGCACGCCCCTCTACTGGGGATTGAGCCCAGAACCCAGGCATATGCCCTGACCTGGAACTGAACCAGCAACCTCTTGGTTCCTGGGTCAACCGCTGAGCCACACCAGTTGGCATTCCCTCCCTATTATTACTTTGCTTCCTCTGATGCCCATGTAATCAAGGCTCTATGCCGGCATGAGAAGAAAACATGAAGATGGGAAGATGTCTGAGATTTTAGACATCTTAAGTTTGAGACGTCAATTGCACATATAAGTAAAGATGCCAAGTAATGGATCTGTGGTTCAAGTTTAGTTAGAGAATAAATCCATGGTGTTTTTATCATTCCTAACTATGTTAACAGTGTTCATTAGAGGACTGATGAATTGAAAATACCGTAAATATTTTCACTATGTTTTGGACTAGTGAGCACACAAGCATCGTTCCCCATGCTGGGGCTCGAACCCAAACGTTTTCAAGCTCCATTGTGCACACTGATCCCCTGGGGTCTTGTTAAAATGCATGTTCTTCTGCAGCTCTGAGGCGGAGCCCAAGAGTCTCCATCTCTAATGGGAGGTACTGAGCCCGATGCCACTGGTGCTCAGACCACACTTAGAGGAGCTCCCAGTCCTTTACTGGCTCCTTATTGCCTACTGATTGAAGTTCCTGCTTCTGAGTAAAGGGATTCATCACGTGCTTACTTTCTGATGCAGTCTCTTTTGTTAGTTTCTCTTCTCTTCACCCCTCAACTCAATGCTGCAATGACTCGAATGAGGCAGGGGGTCCCGCGGGGGTGAGGCCGACGGAGTCCTAACGAAGCATGCCCGACTCCGGAGACCAGGTTCAAAGACGCAGATCTGAGTTTATTGTGCAAGTGCAGCAACATATATAACATTCCAGACCAATCAGAAGTTTACCCCATCCTTAGGGCAACCAGTGGTAGGAAAGATCAGGATACTATGTAGGGGCTCTAGGGGGCTTGCTCAGGTGGGCGCTGCCACTTCCCGGTGTGCCGAGGAAGCTTGTATAGGCGGAGTGCGCTCACGCCATTGCATCTGCCACTGCACTGAGATAAATCTCCTGAGTTCTTCCCACAACTGAACTACTTGCAGGTTCCCAAATAGACCTTTCATCACACACCTTGTTCTGCATGTTCCTTCACCTTGACTGTACTTTCTCTCTTCAGGGCTTATTCCTGTTGGCCCCCTTGGCACTATCTTATATCATCTTCAGACTGGGTTATAGCCTCCTAGTTTGCTTACAAGGGATCCTCAGCTACTTCTATTCCACATTGTATTCAAATGATCGATTTACTGGCCTGATCCTCTTGAGGCAGAATTTGTACAACGCTGCTGGCATAGTGCAGGTGCTTCTAAAGTGCTTCAGTTGAAGGGATTCTTCTCATAAGATATATTTACTAATAACAGTTTTAGAACAGTGATTTTAGCCGTTGTTTCTAGTAAATCCTGTGTAAAGGTGGTTTAGCAATGTTTTGGCCATGGGCCAACAAACCCTAGCCCTGCCCCATACCAACTGTGACACCGGGGGCCAGTTGCTTAACTTTCTAGACCTTATCTCTAAAATGAAGGTGACAATACCGTCGGTACTATCAGTACTGCTTTATGACTGCCTTGTATAAATATTGTGAAAATTCAGATACAAGTATTTATATTTAACAAAGATATAGTAAGTATGCAGTAATGTTAATGGTATTATTGGGAGAGAAAATGAACACCAGTTCCTAAAGGCTTGAAGACTACAGTGGTCAATGAGAATGGGACTATAACCATTATTTTAATATTTAGTCCATAGTAAGTTTTCAAAGTTGAGTGCACTTACAAGTTACCTGGGTGCCTTTAAAATATTTATTTTTTTTAAAACATATTTTTATTGATTTCAGAGAGGAAGGAATAGGGGAAGATAGAAACATCAATGATGAATGAGAAAGAATCTTGGGTCTGCTGCCTTCCGCATGCTCCCTACTGGGTATCGAGCCCACAACCTGGGCAGGTGCCCTGATGGGGAATCGAACTATGACCTCCTGGTTCATGGGTTGACGATCAACCATTGAGCTATACTGGCCAGGCAGTTGGTGCCTTTTTATAATATGGATACCATAGAACCAATAGGTCTAGAAAGACTGTCCAGGAATCTGCATTTTTTTAAATTAATTTTGGAATTCATTGTGGATTGTTCATGGGATACAATTTTAAAAACCTTAATATTTCATAAAAGTATTGAACCTAGGTCCCCTTACTCTCTGAGAGATAAGATGGGATGAAAAGTTAGTAAGAAAAAATCAAGTTGAACGAGGAACAAATGAACTAAAGGCAGGAATAAAGTTTTTTGGTTTTGTTTGTTTGTTTTTGCTAAGAAGTACAAGATTCAGATGTTTTTTAGTTTTTTTAAAAATAATTCTTTATTGTTGAAAGTATTATATATGTCCCCCTTTTTCCCTCATTGACCCCCCCTAGCTGGTCCTCCCCGCCCCACTACCCCACCCCAGGCCCTCACTGCCCCATTGTCTGTGGCCATGAGCCAAATATGTATGCATACAAGGTCCTCAGTTGATTACCTCACTCACCCTCCCCTGCCTTCCCTCCAAGATTCAGATGTTGAATGACTCATTATTTTCTCACTTTTACCTTAGGATGTCTAAACAGGGACGAACCATCATCTTCTCCATTCATCAGCCTCGTTACTCCATCTTCAAGTTGTTTGATAGCCTCACCTTATTGGCCTCAGGAAAAATGATGTTCCATGGACCTGCTCAGGAGGCCCTGGGCTGCTTGGCATCATCTCATAATCAGTTATTAGTCTAACTGAACATTTTTTGAAAAGCCTAATACTTTCCTTCCCCCCAAATCATTTGTCTTCTTGACCATATAACAGATCAAGCTGTGTCATTTTTCTACCTTGGTTGGGATGTTGATGAGGGTCCATGGAGATGCTGCTTAATTTTCTAGTAACCTTAGACTGAAGATTTAGTCCTTGAGTGGATATGAGTGACTTACCAGTTAATGGAATGGCTACTCCTGAGTCTGACTTCCATGGGCCAACATTTCTGACAGTTCTGGGGCTGCCTGGTTCTATTTCAGATGAAAAGGTGTAAGTTTTTATGACTCATGCATCTGCTTCATTTTAGAGATACTTGGATATTATTATAGACTAGAGGCCCAATGCACAAAATTTGTGCAAGAGTAGGCCTTCCTTCCCCCAGCTGCTGGCACTGGCTTCCCTCTGGCACCCGGGACCCGGGTTTCCCTCTGGCACCTTGGACCCAGGCTTCCCTCCAGCCACTGGCAGGCACCCGGGACCTGGGCTTCCCTTGAAGCCACGGCTTCTCCTGGAAGGTTGTCCGGAAGGATGTCCGGTCTAATTAGTATATTATGCTTTTATTATTATAGATGGTGCTCCTTGACTCCAAATATAGTTTTAAATATTTTATAGCTATCTTTGAAATTTTATGTTTTGTTTAATCTCTATCATGTAACATACCTGGATCTGGGAAGTGTAGGGCAGATGAATCTAAGAGAAGACTACAAGCCAAGTTGAATTCAGATGATCAGGTAAAGAAGTGAAGGTAAAGCATTCAGGTGTGCCATGCTGGTCACATCCTCTTGAGAGCGATTTGTTCTCTATGCTGGAATTATAGCAGCATATAGTAAGAGATGGTAATTTGGACCTGAATTTAGTAGGTGGAGAGGCAATCATTGCTAAAGTGGGTACTGGAATTTTGGCAGTCCCTAGGTGAACCCAGAGAACAGAACCCTGGGCTGGCTTTGCTTGTTACCTTGCTTTGGGGAGCATTAGTCCTACCTATAACTTTATTTCTTTTTCAACTTTTATTTTACTTGGACTGATATTTATTTTTTTTAGCTTGTACTGATAAGCACCAGAGCATATTAATAGCTGTTTCAGATCTAATGAATTATGTCAGTAAGGCTTTCTGAGAGTTCTTTAAGGTTGGTTTGGAGTATGATTTTTGCCAGGAGACAGAATTGTTGACATATTGTGTGATTGAATATGTAAAAAGAAAGAGTAAATTAGTGAGGGCAGAAGAGAGAAAGAAGAGAGGGAGAAGTCATTATATTCTGTCTCTCCCAGCCTCATTTCCCTCACCCCCTGAAAGTGAGTCTTTATTTCCTAAGACCATCATGCTTGTGTACCTGGGTTCCCTTCTTCTGCAGGTCACCACTGTGAGCCCTATAATAACCCTGCCGACTTCTTCCTGGATGTCATTAATGGAGACTCCTCTGCTGTGGTATTAAACAGAGTGGTTGAAGATGATGAAGGTATGTGCATCTGTCTAGAGTCACAGATTACCTAATTGAATTGCCTGAAGTTCAGCAATGTGGTAGCTCATTAAAATGTAGCTTTGTGAATTTATATAACTAATGTTGCCCTCTGATACCAGTTCTATCTGGTGGACCATCATCTTCTCGTTGCCCCCTCACATGGTGGAAATGGGGAGGGAGCTCTTGGGGCCTTTTATAAGGGTACTAACCTCATTCACAAGGGCTCTACCCTCATGACCTAATTACTCCTCAAAGGCCCCACCTTCATATATCATCACATTGGGAATGGATTTCAGCATATGAATTTTTTTGGGAAATAAACATCCAGTCTGTAATACCAGTTGGCACAGATTTTGTTGTACATGAGGATTAAAAAAATAATAAAAATAAATAAATAAATTAATTTTTTTAAAAATTACAAGTTCCTATGGTATGTTAATTTTATTTGTAAATTTTCACCTGAGGATATGTTTACTGATTTTTAGAGAACCTGAGGATATGTTTACTGATTTTTAGAGAGAGAGGAAAGGAGAAAGAGAGAGAGAGAGAGAGAGAGAGAGAGAGAGAGAAAGAGAGGGAGAGAGAAAGAAATATCAATCTTTTACCTCCCACTAGGGATCAAACCTGAAACCTAGGTATGTGCCCTGACCCTTTTGGTGCACGGGGTGATGCTCCAACCAGCTGAGCAACCAGGCTGGAGTCCTATGGTAAGTTTATTTTAAAAGAATCAGGCTAAAAATATTATAGTTAGGGAAAGGTCAGTGGGTTTACTCTATCCATAAGTATATGGAAGCAGTCAGACCATTAACTTATTTTTCTAATATGTAAAGCAATGACAGGTCTAATCATTTTCATGCTAAAGCTTTAGAATTAAGATGTTAGGAAAGAATCTAAGAAAGGGGTTCCATAAAAATGGGCTAACTAAGTTGTTTTGTTAATGTTTCCCTCTGTCCATTTTTATTCCAAAGCCCAAGAGACTGAAGAGCCTTCCAAGAGAGATAAGCCACTCATAGAAAAATTAGCTGAGTTTTATGTCAACTCTGCCTTCTTCAGAGAAACGGAAGTTGAGTTAGGTCAACTCTTGGGGGATCAGAAAAAGAAGAAGAGCACAGCCTTCACAAAGATCACCTATGCCACCTCCTTCTGCCATCAAGTCAGATGGGTTTCCAAGCGCTCCTTCAAAAACTTACTGGGTAATCCCCAGGCCTCCATAGCTCAGGTAACCTCACAGATATTCTAATTATGCTGTGAAATGCTCATCTGGGGACACTAGATTCTGCTATAGTCTTTTTTAGGATTATGGTTATCTTCTACTCATCCTTCTATTTATTTATACCCTCTCTATTTGTGATATAGAAACAGTCAATAGAACAAATAAAACACAATTAAGTTTTTACATATAGGGAAATTTTTTTAAGTGCTTTTTTTTCTGGACTACCTAATTCAGAATTTTTATTCAGTTAGACAAGCTGTAAGAGGTCATCTTTGTAGAGAAAATTTTTTTTTACCAAAAAATGGAAACAAGTCTGGCGTAATGGAGTTTATTTTTTTTTAAAAACAGCTATGAGGTTTATAAACAAGCAATGGGAGAGAAAATTCTTTACGTTTGCTTTCAATATGTTACAACAGGCCCAATCTGAAATACAGTTTTAGGTTAGCAGTGTATAAAAAGACTAGAGGCCCAGTGCATGAAATTTGTGCACTGGTAGGGTCCCTAGTGGCTTCTAGCTGCCAGCTGGGTACTCCTTCCCTTCCCCCAGCCAGCTCACCCCCTGGTCAAACTCCCAGAAGAACTCCCATTGAGGGGACAATTTGCATACTATGCTTTTATTGTATAGGATTTTTTTATAATAATACTTTTGATAGATAGTATTAAAAACAAACAAACAAGCAAACAAACATAAAACAACTCAATGCTGGCTATATTATTATTCCATTTGAGGACCTACTGAAACAATTTATGTTACTGCTCCCAGCTAGCTCCTTAAGCACCAATCTGGAAAGCAAGTCTTCTCACATGTCATACACCACACATTCCATATATTCAAATAACCCCTAATCTATGGCACATACTGATGAATCACTGAGAGGCATCAATCTCCAAGGCATGAGGTGACCATGTTTGGAGCCGGATTTCAGGTCTAGGACTGAGATGAATGAAAAAGAGGCAAAAGTGAGGTGGATTTTGGACATGTCTGTATGATTTCTACTTACGGACACTCCCAGAGATGAGTTTAATCTGGCATATGAGTATTTAACTTGGGAGATGGGGGAACATATTTTCTAGGACTTTGAGTTATAACTACCTGGCCTTCTTCCCAAACATTGGAGCAATTTTAGGAGCATCTGGAACTGATGTTTCTTCAGCATCTTCCCTATCTTCATGATGTAGATATTTTTCTCTTCAAAATGGGAAAATTTCAAGCAGAAACTGACAAATCTCTGTGAATACCAAACCACCAATGGTTGCCCCCTTTTTGCCTAAATGGAGTGGCCATGAAAGCTATTAAAGCCAAAGGGGATGGATATGGAGATGTAAGAGAATGTATTGTGGCCATCACATCTACGAACCAGCAGAACCTCAAAAGTGAGCAGGGGAACCCCAATGGTGATCCACTTGATAGCCATGGTCACGTGGTTTTTTGCTCCAGGACAACCACATCCAGGGATGAAGGAACAGGAGGGACCAGACGATGTAATAGAGGATGACCAGGCAGAGGAACCACACGAGGACCTAGAGGGGCATGAATACTACCAGCCATTGTCCAGCCTTAGGGTGGTGGAGATGGACTGCAGGGTGTTGGCCGAGCGCAGGATCTCCAGCTCCAGTGGCCTGTCTATGGAAAGCCCCACGCGCTGGCAGCCAGGGTCCGGGGGAGAGGAAGAAGAGTGGCATGAAGACCAGAACGTCGAACATGAGCAGCAGCAGGTGGATGCCCACTGCAATCAGCAAGGCTTTGGGCCCTAATGCCTGCCCGCACCCACGGAGGTGCCTGCCATGGCAGGGAGGTTCCATAGCCATAGAGGGGCGAGGACTGCCCAGTAGCTCCACTGGATGATACCCTTCAGGCGGAGGAGCAGCAGCAGGCAAAGATGAGGAAGTTTCTGGGGTTGGAGTCCTGGAACAGGCCCCAGGGGTTCATGCTGCTCAGCCCTGCTCTGCAAGGGTGGAGTCTACAATGCGCCCGGCCGCCTTCCCCACCCGCCTGCGTGGCCTCTGGGTGGGCAGGGGCTGTGGGGAGGAAGCCAGGCCCAGGTTGTGACCAGACCAGTGGCACCGAGCATGTGGCTGGCCTGCACTCCATGCCTATTTCAAAGGCAGTTACTGCTTGTGGTGCCCTCAGGGCTGGGTGTGGACGCTTCCTGAAGGTGCCAGGAGCCTGGAGTTCATTCTTTACTGTGATTTATGCATCACTTTTTTTTTTAACTTGGAAAATAACTTCAATTTCTCTTGCCTCTAGAAGTGTTTTTAAGGTGTCTTGTCCAAGTCATATATATGGCAGCTCTGGGCAGGGCGTGATTGGGGTGTGGAGCTATTTCTGCTGCACCACGATTCCGCATCTTCTGGTGCTGGGCTCCCTTCAGTGGCAAACCCCAGGCCTAGTACCTCCAGGTCACACGCTCAGCCTATTTCCCTCCTCAGTGAACTCAGTTCCACAAAAGAAATTCTAACCATGTTCAGAGCCCTGGCAATCTCATAGAATAAGCATAGAACTTTGTGTCTCTGAGCATCTGATTGTGGGGGAAGAGGGGGAGGCGGAGGGAGGGTTGGTACAGCTCTTGTTCAGATTTGTGAATACTGGAATATGAGCTTAGGGCAGGAGTAGGCAAACCTTTTTTATAAGGACCATATAGTGAATGTTTTAGGCTTTGCAGGCCATGTAGTCTTTGAGTCATATAATCAACTACCATTTTAGGGAGAAAGCAGCCATAATCATACATAAAAATATGAGCATGGCCTGGCTGGTGTTGCTCAATGGTTGAGCATTGACCTATGAACCAGGAGTCACGGTTTGATTCCTGGTCAGGGTACATGTCTGGGTTTTGGGTTTGTTCCCCAGTGTGGGGTGTGCAGGAGGCAGCTGATCAATGATTCTCGTCATTGATGTTTCTATCCCTCTATTCCTTTCCCTCCCTTTCTCTAAAATCCATTTTTAAAAACCTATTTGACTTAAAGTTTAAAAGAATATGAGCATGGCTGTGCTCCAATTGAACTATTCATGGACACTGAAATAAGAATTTCATATAAATTTCAAATAATCTATTAGTATTTGAATATCACAAATCAATCTCTCTCTCCATTAAAAGTAAAAGGTAAAAATCATTGTTATCTCGTGGATTGAAGAAATAAGTGAAGGGCCCTCTTTGGCCTGTGGGCCATAGCTTTCTGACCACTGGTTTTGGGTTTTTAAACTTGTCTGTATGTCATTTGCTTCTGTAAATGTTGGAATGTGTAGCTATAGCAATGTTTGATGGCCTCCTGCTGATAAATCTGGTATCTACAGTCTTAGAGCTGTACCTAGGTTTGAACTAGTCATTTACATGAGTCAGACTTTGCCTCTGATAATGCAGTTAACCAGAGGCTATATGGAATAGATTCTCTGTATAAGATTTCATGTTCATTGAATGTGCTACTGGTTTTCCGATCAAATCAATTTGGAAAACATTATCATATCTCTTGGAGACCCATTGTTCTGTTAGCATATTAATCATTTGAATATGCATCCGTTTTTGGAGTGTTGGCCATAAACATCCCTCAGAACTCACCTTGAGAAATGGTAACATTTGAACAAAGCTGCAATCACATATTTAGGGAATTTTTTTCTTTCTTTCTTTTTCTGTTCAGACTAGAGGCCAGATACACAAATACACGGACAGGGTCTCCTTGTCTACTCTGTTGTACAGTGTTTGTCTGTTTTTGTTTGTTTTAAATACAAGAAAGGATAACATAGATGTACCTTGTAAAAACATAACAACAGTACAGGATTAATCATTTTGTCAACATGTTTGAAAGCTGACTTTGAAAATACTTTTAGAACTTTTAAATCTTTTGAAAATATCCTAATGAAAATACTGATAATTTGTTATTATAACGTACCAAGTTTGAATGTAAAAGAAACAAACCATGCTGAGTGTCCAGTTTAAAAGTCAGAGTATTCTTAAAGTTGTACTATATGAAACTATAGACTTGTATACATGCTCAGGCATATATGTTGATAGAGTCGTCATCACTCATTTGGGAGGTTGATCTGTTGATAGGAAGTACAGGGTTTTCTGAAGGTAATTAAAATATCCCAGGTAAATGTATATACTTTTACAAATTTCTTATTGCCTATTAACAATGGATTTTTTTACATGTTTTTATTGATTTCAGAGAGGAAGGGAGAGGGAGAGGGAGATAGAAATATCAATGATGAGAGAGAATCATTGATTGGCTGCCTTCTGCACACATCCTACCTGGGATTGAGCCCACAACCCAGGCATGTGCCCTGACCAAGAATGGAGCCATGACCTCCTAGTTCAGTGATGGCGAACCTTTTGAGCTCGGCGTGTCAGCATTTTGAAAAACCCTAACTTAACTCTGGTGCCGTGTCACATATAGACATTTTTCGATATTTGCAATCATAATAAAACAAAGATTTATATTTTTGATATTTATTTTATATATTTAAATGCCATTTAACAAAGAAAAATCAACCAAAAAAATGAGTTCGCGTGTCACCTCTGACACGCGTGTCATAGGTTCGCCATCACTGTCCTAGTTCATAGGTTGACCCTCAACCACTGAGCAATACCAGGTGGGCAACAGTGGAATTTTTAAAGGCCATCTTAATTCATATTCTTTCTAGACTGTGGTCTTCACAAACCAGCCTTCACAGATCCTGGTCCTGTTCTCCAGCTTGGTTTGCTCCATGTTTAGAGTGTGCTTGGCAAGTTACTTCAAGTCTGATAGCATTGCAAGGTTGTCGGACTGAGTTTTTTTTTTTAACTTTGACGGTTCCAAGGTACATGGTGGGATCTTTTATTTTTCTTTTATTAGCGTTTCTTATACTTTTATATTTAATACAATTTAAAAGTACAATAAGTAGAATTTTTTTAAACTTTAAATAAATTATATCATAATACAATTCTTAACCCTTCAGCATATAGATGTGTCTTTAAAAAACATTTTAGTTTTCTTAAAAACAAAGTGAGGTCCCCCTATTTTCTTATCACGCAAAATTCCAGTGTTATAAATTTTATGTGTGCTTTAAAATTTGTTTTTAATGCTAACAGTAACATTAAAATTTTAATATTCTGTTTTCACTTAAACCTCTTAAAACAATGTGTGTTCATTAGCACAAAGGTTAACTGTTCAGGCCAGAACTCTGAGCCACTGGAATTTCCTTTCTCTTCCCCAGCAATTTGCTAGATGCTTGCACTGTTCTCTGCTCTCTGTGGCATTCCCAGGCCCCGCAGCCTGAACTGGCCCCTGAGCTGGCAGTGCCTGGGAGTCCCCGGAGGAACCCAGCTTCTCCAGTAGTCTCCTTCCTTCTCTTTCAGTCTCCCCAACAACAGATATATTATTTTTAATTTTAATTTAGAAGGCAGTCTAATAGCATACACTGTTTTATATTTTCCCAAGGACTTTGGGCAAGCCATTTAAATGATGTTTTTGAATACTTACATGGAGAGAATACTTAAATGGAGAGATTTGATTATAGCCATATCCAGGCTATCCCAAAGAAATATATACACACTTTAACAGTTGGTAGCTCAATTTTGAAATTGAAATGTATTTTAATAAATATTGCCTTTATAATTATTCAGAGTGTGTATAGACATTTTTGGGGACATCCTATATATTATAATAATAAGTGGTATGCTAAGTTTTTACCTTTAATTGAAACTCTTTTTTTCTTTTTGAAAAGATAATTGTAACACTCTTCCTGGGGCTGGTTATAGGTGCCATTTTCTATGATCTGAAACATAACCCTGCTGGAATCCAGAACAGGTAAGTAATTTTGGATCTTGACTTTGAGAAAGCACTGTTACTTTATTCAAGGTTATGAAAACTTGTTAAAAATTTGAATTTCAGACAAGAACAGGACAAACTGAGGAGCAGGACAAGTCAGCAAAGTGCGGGCAGAATGGAAGAGTTAATTTTCATAAATATGGAAATTTCATGTGAAAAATACAGCACATAAAATTTACCCTCCTATTCAGTTTTAGCTGTGCGGTTCAGGGACATTAATTACAATCACTTTGTTGTGCAGTCACCACCAACATAAAGTCCAGAACATTTTTCATATTTCCAAACTGAATCTCTGCACTTATTGAGCAATAACTCCATACTCCCCGTTTTCCCAGCCCCTGGGAACCACCATTATACTTTCTGTGTCAGACTGTGACTACTGTAGGCACCTCATATAAGTGTATCATACGGTATTTGTCCTTCGTGACCGGTTTATTTGTCTGAGCATAATCTCTTCACGCCTATCCGTGTTGTAGCCTTTCTTCCTTTTAAAGGCTGAATAACATCCCATTGTGTGGACGCCCCCTGTTTTGTTTACCCATCTATTTGTTCATGGACACTTGGGTTGCTTCCATGTTTGGGCTCTTATGAGTAATGCTGCTGTGCACATGGGGCTACACATAAATGTGTTTGAGTCTCACTGTAAGTTCTTTTGAATATAAACTCAGAAATGGAGTTACTGGGTCAGTTGGTAATTCTGTTAATTTTTTTGAGAAACTTCCATCCTGTTTTCCTACAGCAGCTGCACCATTTTGCATTTCTACCAGTACTGCGCAACGGTTCAGTTTCTCCCCAAGATGGGCAGCACTTACTGTGTTTCTTTATAATGGCCACCCTAACTGGTGTGAATTGGTATCTCTTTGTGGTTTTGATTTATATTTCCCTAGTGATTAATGATGCTGAGCATCTCTTCATGCAGTTATTGGCCTTTTGTATGTTTTCTTTGGAGAAATGTCTACTCAAGTTCTTTGCCCATTTTTTAAATTATATTTTTTAAATTGTGGATCTGTAAGAGTCCTTTTTTTAAAAAAATATTTTCGCCGAAACCGGTTTGGCTCAGTGGATAGAGCGTCGGCCTGCGGACTGAAAGGTCCCAGGTTCTTTGCAGGCCCCCTATTGGGGATTGAGCCTGAAAACCAAGCATGTGTCCTTGACCGGAATTGAACCCAGAGCCCTTCAGTCCACAGACTGACACTCAATCCACTAAGCCAGGGGTTCTCAACCTTCTGGCCCTTTAAATACAGTTCCTCATGTTGTGACCCAACCATAAAATTATTTTCGTTATTACTTCATAACTGTAATGTTGCTACTGTTATGAATCGTAATGTAAATACCTGATATGCAGGATGGTCTTAGGTGACCCCTGTGAAAGGGTCGTTCGACCGCCAAAGGGGTCTCAACCCATAGGTTGAGAACCACTGCACTAAGCCAAACTGGCTAGGGCAGTAAGAGTTCTTGATATAGTCTGGATATTAACCCCTTATTTTTTACAGATATTTTTTTGACATTCTGTGGGTTGTCTTTTCACTCTGTTTAAAGTGTTCTTTGATACACATAATCCAGTTTATTTTTTTCTTTTGTTGCCTGTGAGTTAATTACCTTTCTGTTTTTTTATTTATTTGGTGGAGGGAGGGGTTTTTTTAACTGTAACATGGAGTATTAACTTGTAAAGAATTAGAACACACTAAATTCTTTAACAAGAAGTATTTAATATTATAAAATAAATCCTTATAATTTAAAAGGAATTTCAATATCTATGAGTTTTAATTCCTTATGAACATGACTGGACTGTTAGATGTAAGACAATAAATTGAGCTGAATGTTGCCATGTCCCGTGTTTCTGAAATTAGCTAATACTTTGATATTAGGCCTTTTTGTGTCTAGAAAGTTGCATATCTGCTTGTGTACTGGCCATTTTTCATTTCTTATCAATGTATAAATATTTATTTTTCTTTAAAAACTTTTTCTTTCTTTTTTACACATTTACTTTTAATACAGCCTGTTGTCTACGTTGTTTATTATTATTTTTATTATTATTCTTATTGGTGTTAAAAAAATTCCTTTAATAAAGAAATAATTCCTTTGTCTATGGACTCTTTGTGTTTAGGATTGCACACTTGGGTTCACATTTTTTAAAAATGCTCTCTTAATTTTGTGTCATTTAAATAATGCACCACTTCATCTCTTTTAGTATCCACTCACATTCTCAATGTTAATTAAATTATTTGGTTGTGCTAGGAAGTGCAACACTGTTTTGGAGATGCTGGCATGCTTTCATAAAATGTATAGTTCTATCAAAGTACAGATGAAATAAATACTTTCCTTTTTGAACCTTAATTACTTTACAGAGAGAGAATCATTAATAGTCTTCCTTTTTCATACATGTACAAATTAATTTTTCCTTTAGAAGCATGATTTGCTTTCATTTTGAGCACATTGGAAACCATGCTGACAGTGGGTTATCCAGGATAATATGAAAGTTTTCCTGATGATTGTGCACTGACTGTATATAATGAGGTATTGCTAGAGG
>NW_006288188.1:232624-237739 GCF_000327345.1 Myotis davidii
GACTCCTCGTCTTAGTTTCTTCTTTACTCAACTTTAACAAAGTGGCTAATGGAGGTTTTAACCTTTGCAGACTTTCTTTATTTGGCTATTTCTACATTAGGATGGTACTTGTGTTTTTGTTAGTTCAAATGAATGGTGGTAGCATGTTTATGACCGAGGTAATCATCACCTTGGCTGCCATAACAAAGAACCACAGATGGGATGGGTTAAACAACAGAAATGTATTTCTTACAATTCTAGAGAGTAGGATGCCAATATGTTTGGGTTCTGATGAAGACGTTCTTCTGGCTTGCTCCTTCCTGCTGTGTCCTTGCACAGAGAGAGCTCTGAAAAATCTCCTTTTTTTCTACGGGCACTAATGTTGTCATGAGGGACTTACCCTCATGACCTCATCTAAACTTACCTTCCAAAGATGCCACCTCTAAATATCACATTGAGGGGTAGGGTTTCAACATAGGGAGGGCACAATTCAATCCATGCCAACCCAGGACTATGAAATTCAAACTGTGCTCTATGGAGTCCCAGGGGCACCACTGTGGAGACACTGGGATGGGGAGAGACCTGAGGGGACTCACTCTTCCCCTCCCTCACCGTTTTAACCTGAGCAGTTAATGTCGGAGATATCATGTGAGGAAACGAGCAGTTAATGTCATTAGATCTCATGTGAGGAAACAGTACAGCAGGTAGGAATGACCTAAGAATGTGTAATTGACGCAGCGCTTTTCTTCCTCTTCTCTCTCCGCAGAGCTGGGGTGCTCTTCTTCCTGACCACCAACCAGTGTTTCAGCAGCATAACAGCCGTGGAGCTCTTCGTGGTGGAGAAAAAGCTCTTCATGTGAGCGTGGCTCTGTTCCAGGAAGGGCGCTGTCCACTGTCAGGGCTGGTGGTCACACTGGTCACATCCAGAAGTTGGCCACGGATTGGTCCCTGGGATTACCAGTGTTCATTGAGAAAAAGCAGCCTGGGGCTGGGAGGGACATCATGAGCATGTGGGGCCTGAGACCAAGGGGAAAGGGAGTTTAAAGATTAGGGCACAGCCACAAGGACAGCGGTACAGAGAATGCAAGCAATGGAGGTTGAAAAGGATCTATTTGTGTTAGCAAATAAGAAGTCATGAGGACCTTGACACGAAGAGTTTGAGGGGCTTGGTAGAGAGAAAGTAGTGGGATGAATTGTAAATTGAAGAGGGGTCCTTGCACAGAGCTCTTGGGAACCGGGTCTCAGGGAAGGCGTGCCCCTGAGATGGTGCCTGATGCCGACTGGGTGAAGGTGGTGGGTTAACCTGGAGGATGTGAGAAGCTGTAGCTGTTGGACCTCTGCTGGCAGCAGAAATCAGGACAGCAAATGGTTTAATCATCCAGCCTGCGCCTTCTTAAACTAAAGTGGGATGCATGGTGTGCATTTTTGTTTTTAGGCATGAATATATCAGTGGATACTACAGAGTGTCATCTTATTTCTTTGGGAAACTCCTATCTGATTTACTGCCGATGAGGATGATACCAAGTATCATATTTACTTGTACAATATACTTCTTGTTAGGTAAGCAATAAGACAGAAAGTATGAGTCTATAGTCTTGGATGTGAGAGGAAGTTAATTTTTTTTTTGCAAGCATGTCTTTGGTCCCCAAAACTATGACCCATGCCATGATATAAGGAAGCATCTCTCTATTTTGTACCCTCTGAAGTAACTTTTCTCTGAGGATATTTATGTCAAGACTTTTCCTAAACTAACTTGTACACCTATTTATGAAACTACTAGAGGCCCAGTGCACGAAATTCGTACATGGAAGACTCTTAACTGCTCCCCTGACAGCCTGGTTGACCCCAACTGTCCTCCCCTGCAGGCCTGGTTGCACCCAACTGCCCTCCCCTGCAGATCTGGTCCCCCCCTAACTGCCCTCCCCTGCAGGCCTGGTTGCTCCCAACTGCCCTCCTCTGCCAGCCCGCACCCCTAACTGTCCTCCCCTGTAGGCCTGATTGCCCCCAACTGCCTTCCCCTGCTGGCCATCTTGTGTCCACATGGGGGCGGCCATCTTTGTGTGTTGGAGTGATGGTCAATTTGCATATTACCTCTTTATTTGATAGGATATTTTACTCAGTGATGGTATGTGTCATATACAGACATGGAAAGAATTCATAAACTATTTGAGACTGTGCTGGAGGAGCTGGAGCTGGGGAATTTATATATATATCTGTATGTATAGTGAAAGAATGAGAGTGCCACCTTAACGGGCAGTCAGACATCCCTCTCACAATCCAGGACTGCTGGCTCCCAACTGCTTGCCTGCCTGCCTGCCTGATTGCCCCTAACTGCTTCTGCCTGCCAGCCTGATCACCCTCTCACCACTCCCCTGCCAGCCTGATAGACTCTTAACTGCCCCCCTGACAGCCTGGTTGACCACAACTGTCCTCCCCTGCAGGCCTGGTTGCACCCAACTGCCCTCCCCTGCAGATCTGGTCCCCCCCTAACTGCCCTCCCCTGCAGGCCTGGTTGCTCCCAACTGCCCTCCTCTGCCGGCCCGCACCCCTAACTGTCCTCCCCTGTAGGCCTGATTGCCCCCAACTGCCTTCCCCTGCTGGCCATCTTGTGTCCACATGGGGGCGGCCATCTTTGTGTGTTGGAGTGATGGTCAATTTGCATATTACCTCTTTATTTGATAGGATATTTTACTCAGTGATGGTATGTGTCATATACAGACATGGAAAGAATTCATAAACTATTTGAGACTGTGCTGGAGGAGCTGGAGCTGGGGAATTTATATATATATCTGTATGTATAGTGAAAGAATGAGATTTTGGGGTGTATTGCTTTGATAAAAATACATTTTTAATAGATGTAGATGGATTCATTTGTGCATTGTGTTTAGGCTTCTCCCAGGCTTGGACTTCCATATATTTCACTGTATATATACACACACAGCATTTTTGTATTTCTGCATAGCTGGGTTAAGTATTTTTTATGCCTCATTACTGATTTTTACATTATCTCCTAGGTAATAGTGAAACCTTGAACAATTTTACAAATAGGGGTGTGTCTTAAACAATTAGGCACAGAACATGGATCCTCAGCTCCTGACTAGTGTTCTTGTGGCTGCTCCAATAGTGCTTCAATAGAGTGTATGACCCATAATAGTGCCCCATTATTGCTAATACAGTAGTTTTGTGAAACTTCATTTAACCCCACCCTCAGTCCCAAGCTCTGTGGTATTTGTCTCAGAGACCTGGCAGCACTTCCTCAGAGAGTGAAATGCCTGGAGGTCATGGGATCCTGATCTCCCAGTTTCTTCACTGTCACTGCTACAGCAAACTGTGAGGAAGGTGATATCTGGGGGGAAAGCATGTGCTCTTGACAAGTGTCCTTCTTAGCGAGAAGGCAGTAGAATTCTGGCCAGGTGTGTAGCCTCCAGCCCTCCATCTCAGCACTCAGAAATTGGTAATAATTGTGCAACAGGGAAATTAGGAGTTACATGAAAATGTGCCTATGCAGTAGTATTAAAAAGAAAACTGTATCATATTTTTATACAGTTATATTTGAGGGGGGCAATGAAATTGGTGACTCGCGGTGGTTGGATAGAGGATGAATTTTTAAAAATCTGATATTCATTTCTCTAAATATTTACACAATAAACAATTCCCTAACACACAGGGACCTAGGTGGTTGGATTAACACCCTCTTTCCTTCCTAAGGATTGAAACCGAAGGTGGAGGCCTTCTTTATCATGATATTTACCCTTATGATTGTGGCTTACGCGTCCAGTTCTATGGCACTGGCCATAGCAGCAGGTCAGAGTGTGGTATCGATAGCAACCCTTCTCATGACCATCTCCTTTGTGTTTATGATGGTGAGTAGGAACTATGTTTCTCTGAGAAGCAATTATTTCCCCCTCACCCCCATTTATTCTGAAAATTTACCTGTCTTAGAAAACTTGTTTTGGGGATTTTGTCAATGGGCCTCTTAGCTTTAAGGAAACCATTTATTTAAATATAACATATTAGAGAATGTGCCAGCTTTTCCACAATCTTTTTTGTGTGTGTGTGCTTCTGTTCTAATATAATTATTATAACTTTAGTTAGCATGTTGTTACAAATGAGATTTTAAAAAAATGCTTCTTGGTGACATACAGTGCAAACTTGATGACTGGGAACTTCAAAACAGAAAAATTTTGATTGGAATTTTCCCTCATAGAAATGGCAGGTTCATTGCCTGACTTCTATGCTGGTGTTAGAGAACAGCTGGCTTATTTCCCAGCAACTGAGAGGGTTTAATTGGATCAAATACTTTCCAAGGGAAAAGCTAAGCTTAATGAGAAATTGAATAGTGTGTGGCATGGATAGTCTATCTTGATTCCTTCTATATTTTGAAAAGGAAGATTTTAAAAATAGCAAAATATCCCGAGTAAGCATGTCTTAATAAAAATACAATTTTCTGAATTAAAAAAAGAAGAAATATTCCCAAGTCCACACAGCCCTGCATTCCTGCCTTTCTGGGTTCCTGACATTATTTTGTATCAATATATTCCTGGTTAACTTTTTTTAAATGGTTACTTAATCCTATCTTATATGCCCCTTAATTTTGCTTGCACATGGATGAATGAACAGGTGAAGGGGAGCAGTTAGCACATTAACCCATAACATATTAACTGAATGGGAATGCTTAGCCTATTTACTTACTACATATCTTTTCTGCTAGAGTAGGAGTAGATGTATTTAAAAGTTTATAAACAGCACACTCTTGCCATTGAAAACTACCAATCTAAACATTATTGAGAAAGTGATAAACCTTGGGTCAATTTTCTATAATGCCATCCAGTAGAATATCTTTCAATATATAAAAATGTTTTATTTTAGGTATTAGATGCTATGGTTTATTAGTATTTAATGGTTTATAAATAGAATTTTAAAGCCACATATAAAACTGTATTTTACTGAGAGATGTTACATATTAAAGCACTTTGTTGGATCAAGTTGAAGAATATGTATTTCCAACAGCATCAGTTCTTGTTATGCCCATCTTCTCATGGGAAGTGCCAGTTAGAAGTTTTGCATGAACCTCTTCTTATGTAGCCATCTCCTGCTGGAGCAGTCCTTCCTGGGATCTCCATGGCAATACCACTT
>NW_006288188.1:237882-255075 GCF_000327345.1 Myotis davidii
GTTTTACTTTAGAATTCATGAGTCACTCCCCCAGTTCTGATGGCTGGGATTTTCTGTTGTAGATCTTCTCAGGGCTGTTGGTCAATCTCAGAACCGTTGTGCCCTGGCTCTCCTGGCTTCAGTACTTGAGCATTCCTCGGTATGGCTATGCGGTAAGTTCTCTCCTGTCCCTGTGACCAGTCCATCGTTCCCCAGCTGGGACAAGCAGAAGCAGCCTGACCATCGCATGTCCCCAGACATGAGCTGTGGAGGTCTCCCAGGGATTTTCTTTTAGGAGCAGTGATGGAGCCTTTCCTGTTAAGCCTTGGGCCACCTTGATGATCACCTGGCTTTCCCCGGTCACCCTGAGGTGTGAGGGAGGTGAAGGGTGGGGTCTAACTCATAGTGAAGCCGGAAGATTGACTAACTGATGTAAAGACTGTTGTTGGTTTTCAGTTCAATAAGGAAATACATGAGAGGATGGGAGTCTAGAATACATGTTTTATATTGTGAGGGAAATTAGAAGAAAAACCAAAACTATGTAATATTCACAGCCACTATTGGCTTTAAAACCTAATTAACTCTGAAGAAAACTTAATATATTATAATTGAATTTCTTATTACCAAGAATTATACCTGATTTTGATTAAAAAAACAAACACAAGAATCATATAAAATATGTTACCATAAATTAACAACAGTCATTGAGTATCAAGGCATCATTTTTGTTACCGTGTTTATGGGCTTACAACACTCGGGGGAGAAGGAGGAAGGTGCTATGCACTAATATAGCCAGAGGTCTCTGGCAGAATACTTTCTTTGTTAGAAGCCCGCCCCCATTCCTCCTGACTACCAGGAAGAATCATTTTAGTGGCTCTGGTGTGACAAAGACTGTGAATGTGAGACTTGATTTGTTTTCAGAAATAACAATAAAGATTAAACTAAGAGTTGACCTTGTGATAATTCTTTGGAAACTTTGATATTAAAACTATTTACCTTGCCCACTCCCTCTTGTGTTATAGGCTTTGCAGCATAATGAATTTTTGGGACTACACTTCTGCCCGGGACTCAATGTTACAACAAACAGTACCTGTGACTTTGCAATGTAAGTGATGCATTTGGTTACTGTTTGGTGTGATGGAGAAAGGCCACTGGGCTGAGCTGGAATGAGTGCTTTCAGGGGCCCTTGGCTTCTCTGAGACTGAGTTTTCTTATCTGTAAAGTGAGTTGTTGCCCACTAATGCATTAGAAAGTATGGTACAACTCCTAGTATCGACTATGGTCAAAATTGTGTTTAAGTTGGAGAAATGTTTCTTATGGGCTTTTAAAAAGACCCTTTTGCTGTTTTCCCTATGGGTGTGAGATTTGATTTTCAGAACATTTGCTTTTGGAATGAGCTGTGTTGATATTTTAGCAAGGCCTTACAGGGTCGGCACTGTCTGGATTATGTAACCTCTATGGGTCCATAACGTTAAGGCTTCTTGTGAGCCTAGCCCATCGCTAGGATTAAGAGCCGAAAGGGCAGCAGAACTGGAAAAGGAGTGGGCATTTTCCTGCCACGGTCCTGGTACTCGTCTTTTCCTCCTGCATTTAGAAATGGCAATGTTCAGTAAAATTATGATAACTGTAGTTTACATATTTATACGTTACCTGCATTCTACCGCTCGTCTATAAAAAACGTATTAATACATGTCCTGCGCTCTACTACCTCCAGTCAACGTAAAATGTATAAATATGTTTCCCGCATACAATGTGTTAAGCTGAGAAGGAAATCCCATTTTTTTAAAATAATGTCAATAAAATAGAAATGCAGATTTTAATAAAATTAGGGAATGTTTTTGAAAGTGATGCTTTCCTCTTCAACGATTATTGCTAAGGGTTTGATTTCGAAACATTAATTAATGGGATGCTGGTATCCTAAGTCTCATGATCATTCAAGTAGATGAGAAATAATTCTGAATAACAGCACAAATTGCTATTTTGAAGAACAGTTGGCTTTTGAATAACACAGGTTAGAACTCTGTGGGTACACTTATAAGGGGACTTTATTTTTAAGTAAATACTGTGAGTGTATTTTCTCTTACTATTTTCTTATTGACATTTTCTTTTCTTTAGCTTATGGTATTGTAAGAATATAGTATCTAATACATATAGCATACAAAACATATATTAATTGACTGTTATATCATCAGTAAGGCTTTCTCTGGTCAACAGTAGGCTATTGGTAGTTAAATTTGAAGGGAGTCAAAAGTTATCTGCACTAATAAAAGAGAAACATGCAAATTGACGTCACTCCGCTATGCCCACCAGCCAATCAGAGCAACTATGCAAATTAACCCAACAAAGATGGCGGTTACTTTGCATACACAGGCACGGAACAAAGACTGAAGCCAAGCCTCGCTGCGGCTGCAGCAGAGAAGCCTAGCCTCGCTGCGGCCGGACCAAAGGCCTGGGTCCCGGGTGCTGGAGGAAAACCGGTGCCAGCAGCCAGGGGAAGGAAGGCCTATTGCGCGAATCTTCGTGCAACGGGCTTCTAGTATGTAAATATTTGACTGTGTATGGGGGTCAGCATCCCTAACCCCACATTGTTCAAGGGTCAACTCTATTGCCAGGAAACCTGTAAGGAGAAAGAGGTTTCTTTATCCTGCCCACCCCTCTTTTGATCTGGGTGTGACATGTTTCAGAACTGCTAAGTTCCAGGAGTCACACAGCAATAGTACCAGACAAGAATGGTGGTTGTGCCCATTATTTTCAGTACTGGGTGCGGATCTAACCCGTGGCAGGGCCCCTCCTTCCTGCTCTACTCCAGCTTCCCTGAGGCCTCACCTGATACCTGGGCCTGCGGTGATGTCCTGTAGCTGAGCGTCTGCCAGGCTCATCCTGGTCTTTGTCATAGAGCTGAGGGAGTGCAACAGTCAGGAAGCCCTCCCACCTCTTGTCCTAGTTTTGCGTTCCTTTGTGTGGCTGATTTGTGGGTAGTGCGCTCTATAAAGAGCCTTGACCATGTTTGTAAGGGCCTACGTGTCATCTGTGAAAGCGGAGGATTTCTCTTTCAGGAGAAGTGAAAATTTACTTGATAAACATTTCTGCCTTTGAAGAGAGCAGTTCATAGATTGGGAGCCAAATGAATCTGGAATGGATAGCAACTTGGTTCAAAGTGTGAGCCTGTGGATTTAGCTAAGTTCCTTAAACCTCAGTCTCTTCATCTTTTAAACATGTCTAATATCCACCCCACTGAGTTGTTTTAGGGGTTAACTAAACTGTGATATGCAGGCTGCTTATCCTGATAGCTAGCAGAATTGTAAGTACTCATTGACTTTACCTGTTATATATGAAGGGATAGTTATTTCAGACTTGGTAATCTATAGGCTTCTTTAAGGAACAGCAACTATTTTGAGTAAAATTGGACAGAAGCTAAGAATGCAGTCATATTCTTTTCTGTTGAATTTCAGATGTACCGGAGAAGAATTCTTGGTAAACCAGGGCATCGATCTCTCACCGTGGGGCCTGTGGAAGAATCATGTAGCCTTGGCATGCATGATCGTTATCTTCCTTATAATTGCCTACCTAAAATTGCTGTTTCTTAAAAAATATACTTAAATTCCTCTTTAATTTCCATGATTTATGTACATATTACAAAGGGAGCACCGAGCGCTGGCTGGGTGTCTCGGTTGTTTAGAATGTGGTCCGATATACCAAGGCTGTGGGTTCAGTTTAAGGTCAGGGCACACACAAGAAGCAGTCAGTGCATGCACAAATAAGTGGAACCACAAACTGATGCTTTCTCATATCAATCAATAAAAAAATAAAATAAAAAGGGAGCATCTTTATTTAAGTATTCAATGGTGTTTTTTGTTGTCTTCATTTGCCATCATATTATTGTTCAGCCAGAATTTTTTTCAATAAAAACCTTCATAAAAATCATAATAAACTGAATTATGAAAGAACCCAAGTCATAAACTAGTGATATTACATATTGTTTATTAGTTCATCTGGTGAGACAGTAACCACATGAGAGAAATCTGGTTTAATGAATTGTCTTAAAATAATTGGACTGGAGAGAGAGACTCGTGCCAAGTCACTGATACCTGTTAGCAGCTTCCTCATCTTTAAACTGAGTAGGTGTGCCGATTGCCCTCCAGCTTCCATATGATATGAGTTTATGATCTGCCATTATTTAACAAATAAGAAATAACAACTGTATTGATGCTGTATTGGAAGTGTGAAACCTAAACTATGTTGGAAAAACCAGAGTTATTTATACGATAAAAAAAGCCATTATAAAGAAAAAAGCTTTGATCAACCTTGAAAGGTTAGTAGAACTTACTGAGGTTTCTCTGAGGTGGAATTAGATGATCTCAGGGATCGTGGCTGGGTCTTAGGCTGTAGGTGCAGAGAGCCAGGCCCCGGTGACGGAGCCTTCCTGGAGCAGCTCAGTGCTTCCGTGCATGAGATCACCGGGAACTTTGCTCACATACAGGTGTCTGGGCCCTGTGAGCCCTGACATGTCAGTCTCTCTAGGGCACCTCCATAAAGAACTGTTCATACCAGGAGTTGGTAACTTCTAAGATCCTGAATATTTTAGATTTATGATACAATAACTGTTATAACTGGCCCTATTCAGCCTTTTTTCTTCCCTCACATCCATCTCACTTATTTACACATCCTCTCTTCATGCTAACTTTTACCAATAATAGGGAAGGGTTATTTTTTTTTTTTATTGAGGGGTAATATAGGGAAAAGTACAGTTTAGTGAATTATCATAAAAGGAACAGGCCATGCAACCACCAATCAAGGCCAAGGAGTAGACATTCCAGCATCCAGAAGCCTTGTTCGTGCCCCTGTCCCAATCACTACTTTCCCACTTCTCTCTGGGTTATTTTTTTTTTTAGTGTATTTTTATTGATGTCAGAGAGGAAATCATTTTAGAGAATCATTTAGCATCAACAGGAGCCCTGCCATGTTGTTGCAATATTTGCCTGGGGACATAGCATTGTATTTTTATCTTTGAACTTTAAGGAACATTTTTCTTCTTTTTTTAAATGACATTTGATTAATGCATTATGTTGTAAAATATTATCACACTCTCTCTTTACCTGATTATTATATAACCATCGGGGTTAATCAGTTTTTTCTGTTCTTGGTACAGTTCTTTCTTTTTACACAAGCCAGGCTTACCCATAGGTTTTTAAATATTTTTTGTTTGTTTGTTGATTTCAGAGAGGAAGGTAGAGGGAAAGAGAGAAACATCAATGATGAGAGAGAATCATTGATTGCCTGCGATGAGAGAGAGAATCATTGATTGGCTGCCTCCTGCACGCCCCCTACTGGGGATCAAACCACGGCATGTGCCCTCACTGGGAATTGAACCTTGACCTCCTGGTTCAGAGGTTGGCACTCAACCACTGAGCCACTCCAGACAAGCTTACCCACAGGTTTTTGTATGTACTATTCCCCACACATGAGAAATATATTATATACATGATCTACAGAGAGAGCAATAGATATCTATACTTCATACACAAAATATACTTAAGAAACAAAGTAGCCAATAATATTAATAGCATCTACTTTTTGAATTAATAGGAATTTAAATATATCCTCTCGTAGAGGGTATTTGTCATCCAACAGCATGGGCTCTCACCACTGCTGGTCACTGGCAGGCACTGTCTGAGCTGTCAGCAGCAGGCGCTGGTGCTGAGCTCTCTATTTGGTCCTATTCTTCAGGAGCCCAGCCAGCCAGTTGGTGACAAGTTGGTAACAGGTGATAACTTTATGACTGTCCCTGAAGTCTGTGAGAATCAGTCTTGGGCTATGGGTTCTACCCAAGGCATTAACTCGGTAGAAATTCTGTACTTTCTGTTTTATTTTGCATTCCATTGTGACAGAACTGTCTATTGTTTTATAATACCTCTGTCTGTACTGTGTCAAAAGAACTTTTATCTTCGATGCAGCAGTGGGATTATAGAAGGGCATTGGCTTGAGAGCTCTTCCAAGTCGTTGTAGTATTAAAATTTTTGACTGGTATCCATGGTAATAAATATATTCACATTGCAACCTATTTCTTATGTGCACATAGACAAATAATCCAAACAGGTTTCATGCACTGCATTCGCTTATTTTTGAAATAGGATTCAAGTAAAACTATTTTATAGGCCCACCAATATAATAAAGTGAATATGCAATCAATACATATTTTCAAAAGTTGTAGAATTTTATAAGCCCTTTACTTATTTTTAGTGTCCTGGTGTGATAAATTATATGATCATGCTGGTAATATTGCTTTACCTACCTCAGAAATCATAAAGATTAGGTAATTAATACTTAATTTGCATTTAAAAATATTTTTATTGGTTTCAGAGAGGAAGGGAGAGGGTGAGAGAGATAGAAACGTCAATGATAAGAGAGAATCATTGATCGGCATGCCTCCTACTGGGGATCGAGCCTGCAATCCCAGCATGTGCCCTTGACCAGAATCGAACCCAGGACCCTTCAAGTCCACTGGCTGACACTCTATCCACTGAGTCAAACCAGCTAGGGTTTAATTTGCATTTTATGTTTTGTTTTCATACATCCTTTCATTCTCTGAATTTTATCTTGCATCTGTAAAATAAGGATTTCTTTTAGCTTTAAGATTTTATGATTACAGGGGCTGTTTATATTGAATTGTTCATTTTCAATTAATTTCAAGAAGAGCAGCTGTCCAAGTATTCTTTTTCAACTTCTACTCCCTGCCTTGGTGTGATCCTAACTTTTTTTTTTATTTTGAATTATTACCAAAATATTTTGAATCTTCTGTTGTGCAGATTTGGACTCAAAGTGCTAAAATCAAGGAGGATCTTCTTCCTTTTGTTGGAAAGGTCAGCCTTTCACTTCTTTGTTGGCTTTGTGCAATTTTTTTTTTTTTTTTACATTTTGTTTTGATGGGTGGGGGTAGGAAGTGCTTTGTTCCTGTAGACCAGTGGTCAATAAACTTCTGTGATGGGACTCAATAGTAAATACTTTGCAGTCTGCCTTTTAAAAAGCAAAACAAAACCCCCACCATGCTTGATAAATGTAAAAAGGATTCATAGATATACAAGACAGGAGTGTGCGCCAGATTTGCACAGACTATGAGAACACAATGGGAAAACCTCCTCGGAGACAATTTGACAATATTCACGAGGACAAACACACCCCTTCTGTCACAGCAATCCTGCAACATTTGTTGTTCTACAATAAATGCTGTAAGAACATTTGTTGCTCCGGCTTCATGTAAAACCATAAACCAGATTTCTATAAAATTTTCTGGTAATTTAATTAAGATATTTCATTGTCAAGATATATTGAAACTCTGTTTCTGCAATGCATCCAAAAGGCTTTGTTATGCTCGGAGGAATGAATTCACACTAACCATCCTCACAAAACGATCATTAGACCAGAGCATTGATTTGCTCATTTAAACAGTAAAATGTTATGCAGACATTTACTAGTGATATTAGACTCTAAAGTCTAAAGTATGAAATAGAGATGAGAGGATTCCTTGGTAAAGACAGAATTCGGTTTCAAGACTAATTCAAGATTTAAATCCATAGGACGGTGTGCCAAGCGAACCTGAGTATTGCAACCGCTCATCTTCCCCAAGGCACTGCAGGAGATCATCAGTGTCCCCACCTCACCCTCAAAGGGTTGTGTATATTCTCAGTGGGATAAAAACCCCAGAACCCTACCAACACAGCTACCATTCTGGTGAACCTCCTGGCCTTTCATCACTTTTTTCTTCCCCAAACTCTATGAGAAAGTTTATTTAGAAAGTCACAGAGGCAGGAACGTGGAAGAAGCTGGGTGTGGACTCAGGAAACAAGTCACTGAGGCGAAAGAAGGGCCCTTGGAGCTTAGGAGAAAGAGAGAAGCAAGGAAAACACACCCGGGGAAAGGGGTGCGGGGAGCATGGGCATGCTCCATAGAGAGTCGCCCTCTCATCACTCTTTACACACATTTAAAAAAAGTGGCCTGCGGCGTGGCTCAGTGGTTGAGCGTCAACCTATGAACCAGGAGGTCAGTGTTTGATTCCGGGTCAGGGCACATGCCTGGTTGTGGGCTTGGTCCCCTGTGTGGGGCATGTAGGAGGCAGCTGATTGATGATCCTCTCTCATCATTGATGTTTCTATCTCTCTTTTCCTCTCCCTTCCTCTCTGAAATCAATATATGTATACTGATTTTTATTAAGTCACTCATGAATTGGGCAACGTACCTTCTAGAAATTTATACCAGTGTTAACAAAAATTCCAAAGGAAGTTAAAAGGGAGATATATTCATATGTGATTTGTAAATCAGGGACAAAGCCCTCTTTATGAACTGAAAACATGTTCCAAATGAAAGGATAGAGCAGGGTTTATTTATTTTTTTAAATATATTTTTATCAATTTTAGGGAGGAAGGGAGAGGGTGAGAGAGATAGAAACATCAATGATGAGAGAGAATCATTGACCAACTGCCTCCTGCACAACCCACACCAGGGATTGAGTCCACAACCTGGGCATGTGACCTGACTGGGAATCGAAACGTGACCTTCTAATTCATAGGTCAATGCTCAACCACTGCGCCATGTGGCCAGGAGAGCAGGGTTTATTAAGGCAAATGTAGCAAGGAGATCATATTGAAGACCCAAAGGGCAAGTTAAGCTCTATAAGCAGCTTCAGAATTCAAGCTGAAAAAATCCAAACAATGGGCCACAAGTTATGATATTAAAGTTGTTATAAGTCCTCTCCAGTTATGTCTCTTTACAATTAATGAAACTGGACAGCAAATTCAAATGATGCCATTAACCTATTGCGTATGAAACTGCCACTTAAACCAGACGGTAGAAAACTTAGGTTGTAATTCTGTATATCCTATGAACTCCTCAGAGTGCTTCTAGATTGCTTAAGGTTTGAAAGCAACAAAACTTCTCAAGAGACAAATGGATAAAAACGGGAAGACTTGCTCTGACGTTCAGAGTTGGAGATGGTGACAGCATTGTGAGTCTCATTGGAAACCTCCATGCTCTTCATACTATGTGATCTCTTTATGGAAGAATTTAACGACAACACAACCGGTGTTAGAAAGGCAGTGTTTTTGAGTACCCTTCTTATGCTAGGGGAGCCAAAAGAGAAAAAAAAATAGAGATGGCACTGAAGAGATACTCTTTAAGAAAAAAAGAAGAAATATTTTTATTGATTTCAGAGAGGAAGGGAGAGGTAGTGAGAGATAGAAACATCAATGGTGAGAGAATCATTGGTTGGCGGGCATGCCCCATACTGGGCATCAAGCCCACAACCAGGGCACTGGGAGTCAAACCTGGCTCATAGGTTGATGCTCAACAACTGAGCCCTGGGCATGTGACCTGACTGGGAATCGAAACGTGACCTTCTAATTCATAGGTCAATGCTCAACCACTGCGCCATGTGGCCAGGAGAGCAGGGTTTATTAAGGCAAATGTAGCAAGGAGATCATAATAAGAGATGGGTTGCTAGGATAAACATGACCATAAACTTACATCATTCATTTCTGATTGGTGAGGGTAACTGGACTTTCAAGGGTTGGCTGACGCAGTGATAAGAAAATGAGGTTGTGCAATAAGAACAATGGGTTATATATGATTAAGCATTCATCAAGTCCTAGTTTCAACCTCTGCCTGTAGAACAAAAAGGCTGTCTTTGATCACACAATTATAGTGCAGGGGTCATTATTTAACAAGGATGGAAGGATTACAGCTAATCAAACAGTACAGTCAGCATAAGGGGCGCTGCTCCTTCTGCAGGTAGTGTTGGAGCCCATACAGCAAAGGTAGGCTCTATGAGCAATTCCCGCTCCGGCCAGGAGGGGGCGGCCTCAGCTCACTACACCTTGGCGCGACTTAGGTTCGAGGCTCCACTGGGGGGCGCCTGGGTCTAGCTCGCGAGCCGCCCTTCCCCTCCGGCGGAACCATCTGCTGGCGCCCTGGTTTCTGGGCGATTGGTGATCAGGGAACACCAGGCACTTCCCGGCGCTTCCGTTGCCAAGTTGATGTTACTACTCTCAGCTCTTACTTTGATCTTGGTGTTCATGAGTTATGCCTGTCCAGAACACCCATTTTTAATAGATATTGAAACTGTGTTGGTTTGCACAGTTGAATAAGGGATTATACTTTGAAAAGTACAGCATTTACTATTTCTGTTGCCACTCAAAGTCTTGGTCATTTTTGTTTTGATATGTCAACCTGTGACACTGGGAAAGAGAGCTGTATAAACATCACCCACTTTATAAAATATATAAAATTATAAACAGGCATTAGAGCTCAAGAACCTTACTAGCCTTTATTTAAACCAGGGGTAGGGAATGTCCGGCCCTTGGGCCACACAAGGCCCATGAATTCATTTAGTCTGGCCCTGCCAAGGCATTAAGGGCGAGTTGATCAATACACCATGCTAATTTTTAAACTGATAAATTTGTATGGCCTGAGAAGCTATATATATAAAAGCCTAAGCGACTGAACGACCAACCAACCAAATGACCAGTCAACTGGTCATTATGATGTGCACTGACCACCAGGGGGCAGACGCTCAATGCAGGAGCTGCCCGTTGGTGGTCAGTACGCTCCCACAGCGAAAGCACCACTCAGCTGACCGACAGGCGCCAGACGCAGGGCTCATGGCTGGCGAGGCCGCTGTAGTGGCTCGAGCTTCTCCCAGTCAGGACTGACTGGGCATGAGCCCTCGGCAGGCCCAGCAGGGCTGGGATGAGGGGGAGAGGCAGGCAGGGTCAGCAGGCGGTGTTGGACTGCCAGGTTTGGCCCGATCGTCGCAGGCCAGGGAGAGGGACCCCACAAATCTGTGCACCGGGCCGCTAATGATGTTATAAATATCCAAATGGTGCTTGGCAGAATAAAGGTTCCCCACTTCTGATTTAAACAATTAATCATTCCACTAAAAAAATGGCTTTTAGCCCTGACCCGGTAGCTCAGTTGGTTAGAGCGTCATCTCAATAGGCTAAGGTTGTGGGTTCCATCCCTGGTCAGGGCACATAAAAGAATCAACAAATGAATGCATGAATAAGTGGGACAACAAATTGATGTTTCTTTCTCTCTCTTCCTTTTCCCCTCCCTCCTTTCCTCTATATCTCTGAAATCAATCAATAATTTTTTTTTTTAAAAAAGCATCACAATCAGACTTCATTGAAAGTTGAAAATGTAGAGCAAGACAGTAGGTGGAAATGCTTGTCACAGGAACATTTAAATGGAAATGTACTTGCCCACCTGGAAAAAGTTTTCTGTCTTCCCACTGGTTGCCAAGCGATTGCTGAAGTAGTGCAAATGATAGATTTTGCTCATTTTCCTTAGCAACACAATAGATGAGTATGTTTATGGGCTGAAGCATTTAATTACTGTACTGCATAGTATTTTAGACAATGGAATCCTCTGCTGCAGTCTTTCTAAGGGGGTGGGCAATCATTGTGAAGAGCATCAGTCAATATTTCTGCATTTGTAATGCTATGTAAAAAATATGTATTGGGAGACTACATTTTATTTGTCTTTATACTTTTGGTGGAAGGATTAACTTTTTTATAATCTTAGTCAGGAAAACTAATCATTTGTTTGTTAGAAAACTATGAAGAATAAAGAAACTTTGGAATGTTAAAAAATAAAGTTAAAGTATGCTGTTTGAGCCCTGGCCAGTGTGGTTCAGTTGGTTGAGTGTCAGCTTGTGCACTAAAAGGTCAACAGTTCAATTCCCAGTGAGGGAACCGCCCAGGTTGCTGGCTTGATCCCCAGTTGGGGTGCATGTAGGAGGCAGCCAATCGATGTTTCTCTCTCCCTTCCTCTCTGTCTAAAATCAATTAAAAAATCAGTTTTTAAAAGTGTGCTGTTTGAAAAATTACTGTAAATTTTAAAAGTGTGTTGTTTAGTCTCCAAATATGTTGGGATTTTCCTGTTATCTTTCTTTTATTGACTTCTAGTTTAAATTCACTATCGTGTGAGAGCTTACATTGTATGATTTCTATTCTTTTAAATTTGTTAAGATGAAAAATAAAATAAAATAATACAATACTTACCTGGCAGGGGAGATACCATGATCACAAAGGCGGTTTTCCCAGGGCGAGGCTCACCCACTGCACTCTGGGTGTGCTGACCCCTACAATTTCCCCAAGGGTGGGAAACTCAACTGCATAATTTGTGGTCGTGCAGGACTACTTTTCTGCTCTCCTTCACCACTCCCCCCCAAATAAATAAATGCATAAATAAATTTGTTAAGCTGTGTTCTATGACCCAGAATGTGGTCTATCTTGGTGCAGGTTCCATGTGAGCTTGAAAAGAATGTATAACCTGCTGTTGTTGGAAGAAATAGTTTATAGACACCAATTATATCCAGTTGATTGATGGTGCTATTAGGTTCAACTATATTCTTACATATTTTCTACCTGGAGGATGTTCCCACTGCTGATAAAGGAGAGTTAAAGTCTTCGATTATAATTGTTGATTCATTTATTTCTTTTCACAGTTCTATAAATTCTGTCATATGTATTTTGATGCACTCTTTTTTAAAAATATATTTTTATTGATTTTACAGAGAGGAAGGGAAAGGCATAGAGAGTTAGAAACATTGATCAGCTGCCTCCTGCAAGCCCCCTACTGGGGATCAAACCCACAACCAAGGTACATGCCCTTGACTGGAATCGAACTTGGGACTATTCAGTCTGTGGGCTGACACTGTAGCCCCTGAGCAAAACTGGTTAGGTCTCGATGCACTCTTATTAGGTACATACACATTAAAGACTGTTGTGTCTTCATGGAAAATTGACCTAGTTCTAGCTGGTTTTGCTCAGTGGATAGAGCATTGGCCTGTGGACTGAAAGGTCCTGGGTTTGATTCCAGTCAAGGGCACATACCTGGGTTGTGTGCCCAATACTCAGTAGGGGGCATGCAGGAGGCAGTGGATCAATGATTTTCTCTCATCATTGATGTTTCTGTCTCTCCCTCTCCCTTCCTCTCTGAAATCAATATAAATAAATAAATAAATAAATAATAAATGGAAAATTGACCTTTTAATCATTATGTAACGTCCCTCTTTATCCTTGATAATTTTCTTTGTTTTGATGTCTTCTCTCTCTGAAATTAATATGTGTACTCCATCTTTCTGTTGATTAGTGTTTATATGACATATCTTTGTCTATTTTTATTTCTATATTTCTTTATATTCAAAGTGGGTATTTTTTTAGAGAGCATGTAGTTGGGTCTTCTGTTTTGGTACACTTTGACTATCATCTTTCATTATTGTTTTTAGACCATTGGTATTTTAACTGATTATTGAAATGTCTGAACTAATATCTACCATATTTGTTATTGTTTTCTATTGATTGTGCAAAGTTTTTGTTCTTATTTTTGTATTCCACTCTTTTTTTTTGTTACCAATGATGGATTAATTGACCATTTTATATGATTCCATTTTCTCTTCTTTTCTAACATGTAAATTATTTATATTTTAAAAAGAAGACATCTTTTAAATATATATACTAGAGACCCCATGCACGAAATTTGTGCACTGAGGGATGGGGACTGGGGGAGGGGGTTCCCTCAGCCCAGATTGCAAGAGGGCACAGGCCAGGCAGAGGGACCCCACCGGTGCATGATCAGGACCAGGGAGGATGACCAGCCAGGGAAGGACTGCAGAAGGGTTCCAGGGCATGTCCCACTCTTCTCGCTCAGGCTGGATCGGCCAGACCCCAGCAGCAAGTTAATCTACCAGTCAGAGCATCTACCCCTTGGTGGTTAGTGCACATCATAGCGACTGATCAACCGGTCGACTGTTGCCCCCTGGTGGTCAGTGCACAACATAGCGAGTCATTGAGTGGCCTTAGCATATCATTAGCATATTATGCTTTGATTGGTTGAAATGGATAACTGGACAACTGGACGCTTAGCATATTAAGCTTTTATTATATAGGATTTTTAAATTGATTTCAGAGAGGAAGGGAGAGGGAGAGAAAGAAACATCAATGATGAGAGAATCATTGATTGACTGCCTCCTGCACGCCACCTACGGGGATTGAGGCTGCAACCCAGGAAAGTGCCTTGACTTCCTGGCTCATAGGTTGACGTTCAACCACTGAGCAACACCAGCTGGGAAAGAAGATATCTTTAAAAAAACAAACAAAACTTTTCTCAGTGGTTGCCCTGATGAAAAGGAAAATGGTGGGGGTTGGGGCGGGGAGGCTTGCAACCTAGTTCAGTATCTGGCTAAAACTGTAGTCTTACTTCCCCACTCTGACTGACTTGGGCAGAGCTGCAGAGCCTAACACCAGGGCCCCGCCACAGCTGACTTGGGCAGAGCTGTGGAGACCCTCAGGGGCCCATCACAGGAGGAGATACATAGGTCAGAGCCTCCCCACGAGTTCAGTTCAGGCTTTGGATCTGGAATTCCCCTGGACTAGCTGATCTGCGAAACAAAGGTTAAACTTTCCTCCCTCAGAGTGCTGGCTGATGGTTCTCCTGTGCATTCTGCCACAACACTGAAATTTCTGACCTATAAAAATGTCCTTCATTCTAAAAAACTACTTTGACATTTCTTGCAAGGCAGGCATGGTGGCAAGCAATTTTCTCAATGTATGTTTATCTGAGAAAGTCTTTATTTTTTCTTTACTTTTGAAGTGTGGTTTTGAACAGTACAGAATCCTAGGTTAGTGGGGTTTTTTCTCTCAACACTTTAAATATTTCACTAGAGTATCTTCCAGCTTGCATGTTATCTGCGGGGAACTTGGATATAATTCTTATCTTTGGTCCTCTGTAGATAAGATCCTATTTTTTCTTTGGCTTCTTTAATTTTTAATTTATTTTTAAATGTATGTGATATTTATTATGTTTGTTTGTTTGTTTATTTTTAATTTAATTTTTTTTGTTGATCCTCACCCAAGAATATTTTTCTATTGATTTTTAGAGAGGGTGGAAGGCAGGGGGAGAGATAGAGAGAGAAACATTGATGTGAGAGAGACACATTGATTGATTGCCTCCCACATGTGCCTTGAGGGAGGTTGGGGATCAAGCCTGCAACGAAGGTATGTGCCCTTGACCAGAATCAAACCCAGGACCCTTCGATCCGAGGGCTGACGCTCTATCCACAGAGCCAAACAAACTAGGGCTGGCTTCTTTATTTTAGACTTTATACAGTTTGAATAGATGCCGCGGTATAGTTTATTTGGTAATTACTCTGCCTGGTGCTCTTTGAGCTTCCCATGGTTTTATAGACTGAATAATTGTGCCCCCCAAATTCATATGTTGAAATGCTAACGAACATGTGATGGTATTAACAGGTATTAACAGATTGGTAGGCAATTAGATTATGAGGGTGGAGCTCTTATAAAAAGATGGGAGAGCTTGTCACGTGAGGACACTCCCAGCCATGTGAAGATACAGCAATAAGACAGCCATCTACAAACAGGACACACGCCCTCGCCAGAACTGAATTTGCTGGTGCCTTGATCCTGTACTTTTCTGCCTCCAGAACTGTGAGAAATAAACGTTTGCTTTTTAAGCCACCCAGTCTATAGTAGTTTGTTATAGCAGCCTAAGCTGAATAAGACATGTGGTTTGGTGTCTGACCTTGATTTGGAGGAAATTCTCAGTTATTATTGCTTCAAATATTGCTCTTGTACCTTTCTCTCTTTCTTCTCCTTTTGCTATTCCCATTATGCGTCTACTATACATTTTTGTAGTTGCACCATCTTTCTTGGCTATTATTCCCTTCTTTTTCAGTCTTTTTTTGTTGTGCTTCTTTAAGTTTTTATTGACATATCCACAAGTTCAGAGATTTTTTTTTTCTCAGTTGTGTTCAGTCTACTAATAAGCCCATTAAAGACATTCTTTATTTCTCTAACATTACATTCTCTAACATTTCTTTTTGATTCCTAGAATTTCCATCTTTATTTACATTACCCATCTGTTCTTTTCATCTTGTCAACTTTCCCCACCAGAACCTTTGGCACATTAATCATCGTTGTTTTAAATGCATGGTTTGATAATTGCCACGATCCTGTCATATCTAAGTCTAGTTCTAATGCTTGTTCTGTCTCTTTAAACTGTGTTTTTGCCCTTTTGTATACCTTTTAATTTTTTGTTGAAAGCCAGGCATGTCCTTGATAAAAGGAACTCTGGTAAATAGGCCTTTAGTTACATGGTGGTGAGGTGTGGGGAGAGGGTGGCATTTTGTATTCCTATATTCTGTATTCCTATGATTAGCTCTTTAGTGAGCCTGTGCTCCTCGGTTAAAACTTCACAAGTGCTTCTCATCCCCCGCCCAACTCCCCCCGCCCCCAGTTTTAGATGAGACAGGATGGCTATCTGGAGTTGGTTATTTCGTTTTTCCTGGGTCGTTTGGGCTCTGATAAACCCTCAGTTAGATTAGGATCGAGTAAATAATTTTTCTAGGGCAGGCTTTGTTAAGAACAAAGTGCTCTGGTTTGTTTCAAATGGTTACTTTCCCTGAAGGAAGCTCAGAGGGATTTTTTCTCTGATCTTTCCTGGTAGAACTCTAGGAGGTAAAAGTCACGGGGAGGGGAACTTTGACGTTTTTAGCTCACAGACTTGTCCACTCTGAGCCTCTAGCAAGTTGTCAATTACAATTCAGGTTTTTTCACCATAGAATTGGTCCATTAAGTTGTGATTCTGTGTTTGTCTGACTGTCTCTCCAATTTTAGGGGTAGCCAGTTGCTTCAAATCCTTACTTTTCTGATAGCTATAAGAGAAGCTATTGTTTTTCAGTTTGGTCAGCTGTTTGTTGTTTTGTCAGAGAGGTGACTATGGACGAAAAAGGGGTCTAAGAAAAGTATCCTCATGGGGTTATCAGATCATAAATTCTTTTTTTAAAAAACAAAAACATCCGAGAGATGCAAATCAAAACAACAATGAGGTACCATCTCACACCTGTCAGACTGGCTATCATCAACAAATCCACAAACGACAAGTGCTGGAGAGGATGTGGAGAAAAAGGAACACTCGTGCACTGCTGGTGGGAATGCAGACTGGTGCAGCCACTATGGAAGACAGTGTGGAATTTCCTCAAAAAGCTACAAATGGAACTCCCATTTGACCCTGTGATCCCACTTCTAGGAATATATCCCAAGAAACCAGAAACACCAATCAGAAAGGATATATGCACCCCTATGTTCATAGCAGCACAATTCACCATAGCTAAGATCTGGAAACAGCCTAAGTGCCCATCAGTAC
>NW_006288188.1:255224-261933 GCF_000327345.1 Myotis davidii
TAACCGGTTTGGCTCAGTGGATAGAGCATCGGCCTGAGGTTCGATTCCGGTCAAGGGCATGTACCTTAGTTGCGGGCACATCCCCAGTAGCGGGGATCGATGTTTCTCTCTCATCGATGTTTTTAACTCTCTAGCCCTCTCCCTTCCTCTCTGTAAAAAAATCAATAAAATATATTAAAAAAACAACAACATTTATTGTCATCTGGTGGTACCATAAGGGTACTGTAAGCCAATATAAATAAACTTGAGGCCTGGTACACGAATTCATGCACCAGTGGGGTCCCTGGACATGATTCCCTGGCCTGCGGGATCTGGCCGAAACTGGATCTCCAACATCCCCAAAAGGGTCCCGGATTGCAAGAGGGTGCAGGCCAGGCCAAGAAATGTGGGAGGTTGCCCAACCAGGAAGGGACTGTGGGAGGGCTCCAAGGCATGTCCGGTCCATCTCACTCAGTCCCGATCGGCTGGACCCCAGGAGCAAACTAACCTACTGGTCAGAGCATCTGCCCCTGGTGGTCAGTGTGCTCCCACAGGGGGAGCACCTCTCAACCAGAAGCCGGGCTTATAGCTGGCAAGGGTAGCAGCAATGGCAGGAGCCTCTCCTGCCTCCACGGCAGTGCTAAGGACCTCTTGGGGGATGTCTGCCTGCCAGGAAGTGGGCCTAAGCTGGCAGACAGACATCCCTTGAGGGATCCTGGGCTGGGCTGAGGAGACCCCCCCTCCCCCCCCCCGGTGCATGAATGTCACACACACACACACACACACACACACACACACACACACACACACCAGCTTCTGCTTCTGGAACTCGTTTCCTGAGCCATCGCAGCCCAGCTGGCTCACTTCTACTACCTCAGCAACATTCTAAATAAACTTTCTCTTATCATTTGAAAAAAATAAAATGTAAACCAGGTCACTTCATTCTCAAAACCCTCCTATGGCTTCTTATATCTAAATAAAAGTTCAAAGTATAACTGGACAATCAATGGGTCCGTGCTGCTGTCACTGTTTGAGCCAATTAAGCAGAGACAGGGTTGAATCATATAGGAGCGTTTATTCCCAATACTGCCGGCACTACATGAGAGCAGCAGGTCATCTACAAAAATCTGCTCTGCACCCCACCATAAGCCAGGTGCTTATATTGGGTAGAAGAACAAAGATTACATGGGGAAGTAGGCAAAAAGGTTTGCCAAATATAGAGAATGGAAGCCTCACAGGGCAAAGCAACAAGATGGAAGGACAGTTCACAGATTTGGAGGTTTGCAAAAGCCTGTGAGTATGCAAGGGCTGGGTGTCTTCAAAGAGCTGGTGATATGAAAAGGCTGAGGGTCTTCAAAGGGCTATTGATATGCAAGGGCTGGGGGTCTTCAAAGGGCTGGCAAGTCTGGTTTCTGCAATAAGGTTGTTAATCTTTCCATGTTAATAGGAGCTCCCTGATGGGGAGGATGGGCTGCATTTCCAGGTGAGCTCCCAGGTCCCAAGTGCAGCTGCGCTGCCAGCCAGCTTAGAATGTGCCTTCTTTAATCAGAATAAAACAATCACGATTAACAGAGCATGATTAATATTTCTTACAATTAGCTGGTCCCCAATGTTGTATTTCTGTCCCTATCACAAGTACCATTAAGGTGAGGGAAAGGCACAGATTGTGTTACCAGTTCGATAATAACAATAGTCACCAAGTGGTGAGTGTTCTTCCCTTGGTAGTAGACACAGTGCTAAGAAGTTTCATTTAATCCCCAAATAAATAAATTAAATTGAATAAATAAGAACTCCAAGTACTAATGAGCCACTAAGCTGCCTACACCATCTCATTCCTTGTTAGCCCTCATCCCATCAACTACCATTCCCCCTCCCATTACCATACCCCAGACACAGGTAAGATGCTAAGTGCTTCCTGTCTCAGAGCCTCTAGCTGCACCACTCCGACCTCAGTATATTCGTTAGGATTTAACTTAATTGAAGGACAGTGGCATCTACAATATAAACATTTATCTCTCACATTCAAGAAACCCAAAGGAAGGCCCAAGGTTTCAAGAGCCCACAGTCCTTCCATCTTGTTGCTTTGCCCTGTGAGGCTTCCATTCTCTAATGAGTCCCCTCAGTCCACGGCAGCGGCAGGAACTCCAGGCAATGCGTTTGGATTCCAGCCAACAGGAAAGAGGAAGAGGAAAGAGCACTCCGTGTTTCTATGAAATGTTGGGCAAAGGAGGAAATGGAAATCTCGGTTTTTAAAATTTTTTTTTGAAGTTAAACCTTTGCTGTCTTCATGGAAGCCTTTGAGAACAATAATACGGTGTTCTTTTAAAGTGAGCTTGTTTCAAATGACCCTTTTTGTACCAGTGTAAGTGTCCAAAGCTGTCAAAGACCAGGATGGAAACAGGCTCCTTTCCCCAGGGCCCTTGCATTTTCCCAGAAGGAGTGAATTTTTGTCTCTTTTGCTCATTCCTACCTAGATCACAACCTGTGCACATCTCCTGCCACCCCGCCCCCCCCGCCCCGCCCCGCCAAATCCGTTGAGGTTAGAAGCCCTTGCTCTTTCTTTCAGCTCCCAGAAGAGTCAGAGGAGAGAAGGGAATTGAATGAGGGGGCAACCAGCTCACGAGGCAAACTAGGGGAGGGGTACAACAGCCCCTCAGCCCCTACTTTGCTCCAAGCACATCAGCTAGGTCAGTGCCTATGTGCAAAGTTTCTATAGCATTACTCCATTGTACAGATAAGTGCCCCTTTCCAAATGCTGGAAATGAGTGAAATAAGGGAAACAGGACACTGTTGTGAGTTCATTATTCTCAGATAATATTCTTCCTACTTTCTTTGGGATGGGGGCTATTAAAATGTCCCTTCATTTATAATATCACTATGATAATGAATCTTAGGTTTTTAATTTTAAAAAATGCTCAGAGCTGTAGAGAATTTTTATAAGAGTTTATCTGGGCCAAAACTTTCAACCATTGTCAGGAAGCAGGATCTCAAATGCTTCAGAGAATGACAGTTTTGCAATTTTTATGCATTTTAAATTAAGGAGGGAATACAGGAAGGTGGGGGGAAATAGGAATATTACAGGAAGGTGGGGGAAAGCAATGTGGGAAGTAGGTAACAAGTTAACAAGATTATGTGCTCTCTTGAAGGTGCTTACCCTTATTTTCAAAGGTGTGTTAACCTAGATGCACAAAAATAATGGTCAGGGCTTGCAAGGCAAATAAAAAAGTTATATACTCCTAGGCAGTGACGACCCACCATGCCTTCTCCAGTTTGGAATTTATGATCAGATCAGCCTGTGAGGTTACTTCTCTATAGAACCTTCCTCCCCCCCCCCACGTACCTATGGTCCAGGATGTTAGGTCGGAGAGAGCCCAGGATCAGATACATGTGATGAGACAGTGGACTTCCCCTGGAATTTCTCACAGATCAGCGTACCAGACACAGATACAGGCTTCTTCTCCCTGAATCCACATACCCCCACACAGATACTGACTCATTCCTGAATACCTGGCTGACCCCTGCAGCTGAAACTTCCTTAACTGAATACCTCAGCTCATGTCCCCGCCCCTCACCCAACCACAGTATAAAAAAGCGTCCCCCTCCCTGTTGGTGTGAATCCACGTGCCCTGTCCTGGGGGTATGTGGGTCTCCCAGGGACGCAGAATAAACCTTGTCCTTTCCTTTCTTTTCTGATTCACTGGACTCTCTATTTCTTGCGCCGCCTCCTGAGTCACCTAACCTAACACAGGAGAGTTTAAATTTCTTTTGTTTTAGCAACAGAAACCTTTTTAAAAATTAAAAATAAGGGCACAATTCCAATATGCAAAAATATATTTATTAATATTTATATGCTACAACATTTACTTATTACGAACTTAGTCAATAAGAAATAGAGTATTTTTAATGAGCACAAAATGTTGTGAAAAGGGTTTTTTTTGTAGTTGCAAAAAGCCTCTGAAATAAATTAACTCTGCATCTGTTTTAGTTGTAGAGTATCCAGAAAAATCTTATTCATAAACTAGTAGTTGAAAATAGTTTCAGGTTCGTGTACTGTTTTGTATAGCTGATAATTTTATAATTTCCTGATTAAACAGAGATGACAAGAGATGATGCATTCTGAGGTACATATGAAAATAGCACAAGTGAACACTTAAGCTTCCAATATGTCAAACTTTGGTAGATAGCACATGAAAGGGCAAAATATGTTTTTTTACAATTTCTTCAATGTTATAAATAAATAAATAAATAAATAAATAAATAAATAAATAAATAAAAGTTTCTCTATATTTAGAATAAGCATGCTTATTGGCTTTTTAAAAAGCTGCTTTATTGAAATTCATTTACCAAAAATGTTAACTGTACCACTCAATGAATAGTAGTAAATTCATAGAGTTGTGTGACCATTACCAATCCAATTTTAGAACCTTTTTATATCACCCCAAAAGCTTCCTGCAAATGTATGCTTACTGATGCCAACTGTGCTCCGTTCATTTCTTCCTCCTTATTTCCTAGTCTTCCAGCTGAGAAGAGTAGATGGTCCTGGAAACTGGTGTGTTAGTGTCTGTGTGAAAATATCTGTGGTCTGTGTTCTTGTAAAGAGTGTCTGAATATAGCGACAGAACTTGAAGTCATGGATCTTTTTTTTTTTTTTAATACATTTTTATTGATTTCAGAGAGGAAGAGGGAGGGAGAGATAGAAACATCAATGAGAGATCATCATTGATCAGCTGCCTCCTGTACACCCGCTACTGGAGATTGAGCCCAAAACCCAGGCATGTGCCCTGACAGGGAATGGAAAGGAACTGCGACCTCCTGGTTCATAGGTCGATGCTCAACCACTGAGCCACACTGGCTGGGAGAAGCCTTGGATCTCGGGAACCCTACCTGAGCAGAGCACAGGGCTTCTTAGTGGGCTAGGAAGGACGATTCTCTCAGTAAAGTGTTCCTACGTGGTAGCCCAGTATAGGAGAGGGTTTGTTTCCTCAGTGTCGGTCCTGTGCGTATGTCCATCTCTGACTGGTGTATTTTGCAGGGATGCACTGAATTTGAATTTACTTATATTTGTTTTTGTTTTGTTTTTTTGTCTTTGCCTGAGATAACTGAGTTCATAGTACCACCTCATGGCCATTGTGTCTAATTACAATCTGGGCTTGCTTTGGATGGAGGAAAGCTATTTCATTTACCTTTGAGTGTGGTTTTCACTGGGCAAATGAGACAGTGGCTGCTTCCAGCCTTCTCTGGGGCATTTCTAGGTGACTAGAAACCTTTGCCATATTGTCTGGAATCATAGTCTACCAAGTGCAGCCTGTCTCCCAGGACTCCCAACAGAACACACCCCCAGTTCCTGGGTCAGAAGGGCCATCCCTGGCTTGTGGGGAAGATACACAGAAGGGCTTGGCCACCCCGGTACCCGAAATACCCACCAGGTATTCAGGCCCTTCTGAGACCTGTTAAGAGAGTAGTTACCCACCGCTGGGGAGGGGCTCTCAGGGAGCAGCACTCCACTGAGAGAAACAACTTCCTACCCTTGATTGGTTGAGAGCCATTTAGTTATGGGAAATAAAAACTCAGAAACTCTTCCTGTCCTTCTCCACAAAACACCAGCCAGTGCTATAAATAAGAAATATGAGGCTGAGTCCTGCACATTTATATCTAACCTAGAGGCCCGATGCATGAAATTCATGCAAGAGCAGGCCTTCACAGCCACAGTAGCTGCCTGGTTCTCTCCCGCACAGCCAAGTGCATGTGCAGACATAGCACTAAAAAAGCAAGCCCTATCTAAACATTCCTATTTTTATAATCTTATCAGTCCTTACATTTTCATGTTCTTTTAACCTAATTGTAGCAGGATTTGGGGCTTCACCCATGGGTTTCTGTACCACAGTTCAAGAATGCCCCTATCAAGAGGTCCTGGAAATTCCTCTTTTCTATCCTGAGGACATATACAAATTTTAATATCATCCTTTGTGGCCCAACATTTCGCAGTTTGAATTCCCAGGCTGCTTGCCATGATGGCTCCTTGGACTTTTGAAACTGACTAAACAGGCGCCTCCAGTCTGGCGACGTTGCTCACCACCACCCGGCGACCCTCCACGCTGCTGCCACTGCCCTGTGAGTACAGTCCCCAGTCATGCTTTGCTGCCACCTAGCCCACTTCCCCATGGTTCCCTGTTGGCCATCCAGCGATGGGAGCCTGCAGGCTGTGGGGAAGGACTGAGAGGTGGTCAATGCACCTCATAGCAACTGGTCGATTGGTCGTTCTGGTCATGATGCCTGGCCTTTTATTATTATAGACTAGTGGCCTGGTGCACAAGATTGTGCGGGGGGTGGGGGGGTGTCCCTCAGCTCAGCCTGTACCCTCTCCAATCTGGGACCCCTTGAAGGATGTCCTACTGCTGGTTTACAGGGATTGGGCCTAAACTGGCAGTTCGACATCCCTCTCGCAATCCGGGACTGCTGGCTCCTAACCAGTCACCTGCCAGCCTGCCTGATTGCCCCTAACCACTCTGCCTGCCAGCTTGCTCACCCCCAAATGCTCCCCCCACCAGCCTGATCACCCCCAACTGCCCCCTGTGCCAGTCTGCTTGCCCCCAACTGCCCCCCACTTGCTGGACTGCTTGCCCCCACCTTCCCTCCCCACTGGCCTCCGCACCCCCAACTGCCCCCCTGCTGGCCTGCTCACTCCAAACTGGCCACCATCCCACTGTCCTGGTCACCTCCAACTGCCCCC
>NW_006288188.1:262094-275005 GCF_000327345.1 Myotis davidii
AACTGATGGCCGTTTTCAGGCTGGCCATACCTACAGGCTGGAAGCCAGTATCTGGGATTTATTTAACTTCTATAATTGAAACTTTGTAGGCTTGAGCAGAGCTCAGGGCCGGCCAGGGCAGGCAGGAAGCTTGGCTTCCTCCATTGCTGGGGGTAACCAAGCCTCCTGGTTAATTGTTACCATTCATTGTGTGTATAGCTTAAAATTAAGCTATTTACTTTTAATTCCCTGGGTGCTAATATTTATGGGGTTTTCTACTTTTCCAGTTTTCAACATTTAATACAGTGTTGTAAATGTGATAACACTAGAGCAGTTTTTGGGTACAGAAATGATTGCTGAGAAATTAATTCGGGTTTCTTTTTGCAGCTTTTCCTCACCAATGCTAAAGATCTATGGAAAAAATGGCCCATTCCAGTAGTTGTGTGGATATCCTATAATCTTCAGGGAAATTCATTATCTACTTGGAGATTTCTTAAGTTAATAATTTATTTGGAAATAATTTCAAACTTGTGCAAACATACCCTTTTACCCACTTGTTAACATTTCACTTCATTTGCTAGTATGTTGTCTCTTGTGACAACCAATTGTCATTAGCACTTTTCTGAACCATCTGAGAGCTGTCCACATGGCACTCTATTATCCCTAACTCCTCCAGGGTCTAGTTTTTACAACGAGGACCATCTCTTGTGTAACCAGTCAGTCATTGTCTGGGAGCAGCCCAGAGGATGCACAGTCTCCTAATAGCTTCAGTGATGGGTCCTAAGGGGCTGTTGGCCACCATGGTCTTCACATAGTTGATTGACCATCACATCATATCTCCTTAGTATCATGCAACCTGATATTTTCCTGTCTCTCTCCAGGTGATGTTGGTCATGGTGGTGTCTGCCAGCCTGTACCATAATGTCCCTGTTTTCCCCTATGTCATTAATAAATATTATAAGTAGAGTTACCATAACATTATTCTAAAGCCTTATTTTACCACCTAAGCCCTCATTGATGTCTCCTGCCTGAATCAGCAGAAACTGTCACTATGGTAGCTACCAAGGGGTGATTTTCTGTTTTCATCCATCTCCTTCATTCTGCTTTCATCCATCTCTTCCATATGGACTAGTTTGCATTCTACTGAAAGGGAAAACTCCAGTCATCATCTCTTTATTCATTTATTTATATCAGTATAGACTCATGGGTTCATATTATACTTAGTACCATTCAACAGTAATACGTTATCATCATGATTAATCTTGATACACCTATTGTTCTTCATTTGGTCAGTGGGAGATCTTTAAAAGTAGGTCTGTTCTGTTTTTTTGTTTTTTAAACTCATTCTCTCATATTTTGAGTATTTTGTTGGCACAGCAGAAGTTCCAGACTCACTGTCTACTTGCCTGTCTCAGACCTGGCATAAGCTGATCTTCCTTTTTTGTGGAATTTTATATTTACTAACTGAGATCTGGGTGTTTGGAGTGTTCATTGGTATTGGGATGGCATAGCTCCTAGGACTTTTCAGCAGACAGACCTATGGAACATATGTACATATACATGTATACCCACATCTAAACCTTTTTATCTCTGTCTGTATATATAGAGCAAAACCCATGATTTCCAATTCTGATCTAATACCCCAGGATTATTTCCACATTTCCATGTTTGTAAAGCATCTTCTCAAAAAGTGAAAAACCTGGTTCTAGTTATTTAAATATATTTACTGATTTGCTCAACCTATTTTCTTATTTCTTAATAAAAGCAATCATGCCACCCATCATCCAGCTGTCTCTGCCCTTCCTCCCACCTTCCTTTGCAGCCTGTGATATCGGGTGCTGGCTGTTTCTGCTTCTCTACCCAGCACTTCCATCACCTTCACACGAAGAGGGAGGTAAAGTCTAAGGGAAATGACTGATGCATTATGTGAACATGATATAAGTAGGAGTGGAACTAATTTTCCTTTCCAGTCAGGCTATACCTATTTTCCACAAGTCTTTTTCTACCACTTAACATTTTTTTTATTGAAAACATTTGTTTTTCCTGTAAGTAATCTATACTAATAAAAAGGTAATATGCAAATTAACCTTTACATTTGTTTTTCCTGTAAGTAATCTATACTAATAAAAAGGTAATATGCAAATTAACCTTTGGAGGTATATTTCTAGAACTCATAAATGATGAAAGTCTCGGGGTTCTTGCTCTACGTGTTTCACTTTGCTTTAATTTGGCTTTAAAAATTATTTTCAGTCAAATTAGTATTTATTTCTAATTGGTATAGCAGCCAACTTGTTTTCCTAAAGCCTTTCTTAGGACACTTTATCTCCCATCCCTCCCCGCTCTCTTCCTTTCTCCCTTCCTTCTGCCAGGGTTTCTTACAGACTGTCGTGTGCTGGGCTCCCTTGGATTTTAACATCTGTGGGCAAGAGAGACAAAAGTAGCTCCCTATGTGGGTTGTGCAGGATAAGGAAGGAAGAATGAGATGAGGGAGGGAATGATTTACAGTTGATGAGTAGACAGGAAGATTGGTTGGAAGACATCAATGCTTTGGGTGAAGATGAGCTTTTTCAGGTTGTCATGGCTCTAGCTCAGTCCCCCTGTGCTATTCCTTACTCAGAGGTCATGAAGATGGGGTATTCTGCTGGCTGCTGCTTCACATGATGCTTTCAGTCTCCTATGTAAAGTGTATTTTGGAAGAATAAGTCTGAGCTGCTACCATGTACCACTTATTTTCATGTTATGAGTGATTGGGCCCATTTTGTTGGGGCTCTGTTCATGTGATTCTCTCTTTCCACTAAGGTTCTTTCCTGTCTTTACCTACAGGCCGCCATTGCTTGAGTCCCCTGCCTGGATTTCTAGGCAAAATAAGTTGAAGGCAGTTGTTCTCTTCCTTAGAATAAATTTATCAAATTTATTGAAACAATACATTAAAAATATTTTACCTGTTACGAAATTGTAAACACAACAGAAATGTAGAGAATAGTCTGATTTCTATAGTTATAACATGGTTGTAGTATATAATATGCTGGTGTGATTGCTAGAAACTTGATTTCCCTGTTGTTAACATCTTCAGCTTTTTATTTCTGAAATATTTTAAGGAAAGTTATTAATAATTTATTGCTCCCTAAATATTCATTATGCATCTTTTTTTTAAAAGGCCATTTGCCTACATTACTATTATCAACTAACACAATTAAGAATATCTTTTAAAATATATATTTTTATTGATTTAAGAGAGGAAGGGAGGGGAGAGAGAGAAACATTCCTAATAGTTTATTATTGTTTGGCAGTACCTTGAAGTTCTGGCAATGGGTAGGAACTTAGATTTCTGAGAGAGGATGGGAGATGGAGAGAGAATGATGGGAACAATGATGAGAAAGAGCCATTGATCCACTGCCTCCTGCACCCCCCCGCAACAGGATTGAGCTCGCAACCTGGGCATGTGCCCTGAATGGGAATCAAACAGTGACCTCCTGGTTCATAGGTTCACACTCAACCACTGACCCACACCAGCCGGGCTTTTTCCTAATAGTTTAATAAATATATTGACCTCATAGCCAGTTATCTTGTCAGTTGAACATTTTTGGAAAGGCCGAATATCGCCTTTCCCCCCAAATAATTTGTCTTCTTGACTACACAAAAAGTCAAGGTGAGAGTTCAGGTGTGCTGTACTGGTAACGTCTTCTTGAGAATGCTGGACTTGTTCTCTGTATTGGATTTACAGCAGCATAATAGACGATGATTTAAGCCTGAATTTAGCAGATGGCGTAGGTACCATTGCTAACCTGGGTATTCACATTCTGGCAGACACCAGGTGAACCCTGGAACTCTCCCAAACAGTCCTCCTATGCCTTAATTGGCTTTGCTTGAATAAGCACTGAAAAGAGCCAGAACACACTTTTAGGTGGTGAATGTTTCAGGGGTCAAGAGTTATGATAAATAAAGCTATCTGGGAGACCCAGGTTGATTTGGAGCAGGTTTTGTGCCGGGAGACAGAGAATTGTTGAGATCTTGTGTGACTGAATATATAAAAGGAAAGAGTAAATTAGTGAAGGCAGAAGAGAGGGAGAAGTCATTATATTCTGTCTCTCCCAGACTCATCTCCCTCACCCGCTGAAAGTGAGTCTTTATTTCCTAAGACCATCATGCTTGTGTACCTGGGTTCCCTTCTTCTGCAGGTCACCACTGTGAGCCCTATAATAACCCTGCCGACTTCTTCCTGGATGTCATTAATGGAGACTCCTCTGCTGTGGTATTAAACAGAGAGATCGAAGATAGTGAAGGAATGTGCATCTGGAGTCACATATTATCATCCATTTGAATTGATTGAAGTTGAGCAGTGTGGTATGTTATTAAAATGTGGCTTTGTGAAGTTATGTACTGATGCTGTTATCTGATACCAGTTGCCATAGTTAGTGCAGGCTGCTGTAACAAGACTACCATAGGCCAGGTGGTTTAAACAACAGACATTTATTTCTCATGGTTCTAGAGATCGGGAAGTCCAAGATCAAGGCACCAGCAATTCGGTGTTTGTTGAGGTCCCTCTTCCTTGTTCATAGGTGGACCACCATCTTCTCACTGCCTCTTCACATAGAGAAGCAGGAGGGACCTCTTGGAGCCTCTTTTATAAGGACACTAATCCCATTCATGTGGGCCCCACCTTCATGACCTAAGCACGCTTCAAAAGCCCCACCTTCAAACACCATCACATTGGGGATTGGGTTTCAGTATATGAATGGGGGTGGGGGGCAGGCATAAGTATTTCATCAATAGCATCACTCAACACATATTTTGTTGTCTGTGAGTGCTTATTTTTAATGTATAAGAGCACATTTATGTGATAGTGTCAGTTCTGAGTGTTTTTTCCTTTTAAAAATGCTCATTTTTATATAGTATTTTGAAATAAGAACCTTCGTAATTTATGCATTTGCACACAGTGGAAAGAAAGGCAGAGGTTTTTCTATTAAGAACTACAACTGCCTATGGTAAGAAGTTTATTTGAAAAGAATCAGGGTACACATATTATAGCTAGGAAATGGTGGGTGAGTTTGCTGTATCCACCAGTGTATGGATACAGCAAGTCAGGCCATTAACTTATTTTTCTAGTGTGTAAAGCAGTGACAGGTCTAATAATTTTTTTATAGTCAAACTTAGAATTAAGGTGTTAGGGAAGAATTTAAGAAACGGATTCCAGAAAAATGGGCTAAATCTGTTATTTTGTTAATGTTTCCCTCTGTCCACTTTTTTTTCATTGTTTATTTACCAAGAGAAACTATTCCTTAGCTCAAATATTCATGTTTCATAGTTCAGGACCACAGGTCAGGGACAAACTTCCGTGGCATTCAACCCAAAGAAATTCTTTACATTCCAAGATCACTTTGTACTCTGAAAGATATCAGCCTTCCTCATCTCCTCAAAATCTTTCATGGAATCATGATTTCTGTAGAAATCTGCATATGCCTTCTTTCTTGGTTCAGCTACACCAAACTTATAGGAAGCTGCAACCCCCAGGGCTACAATTATGGCTCCAACAATATGAAATCTCAGACGCTTGGCCAGAAGGCCGCATATCTGAGGTTCTGGCAAAGTACCTGGAGACATGGCAGTTATATTCTCCCCAACACCAACATCCGTCCTTCCAGAGGGAGAACTGGAGGACCCCTCTGTCCACTTTTATTCCAAGCCAAGGAGACTGAAGGGCCTTCCAAGAGAGATAAGCCACTCATAGAAAAACTAGCTGAGTGTTAAGTCAACTCCACCTTCTTCAGCAAAACAAAAGTTGAGTTAGATCAACTCTTGGGGCTCAGAAACAGAACAAGAGCACATCTTGGGCGGGGGGAAAAAATGGACACATATGTAATACCCTTTGTAAAAAATAAAAAAATTTAAAAAAAAAAAAAAAAAAAAGAACAAGAGCACAGCCTTCAAGGAGATCACCTATGCCACCTCCTCTGTCATCAACTCAGGTGGGTTTCCAAGCGCTCCTTCAAAAACTTACTGGGTAATCCCCAGGCCTCCCTAGCTCAGGTAACCTGACAGATTCTTCTAATTATGCTGAGAAATGTTCATGTGTGGGCATTAGCTTCTGATATGATTTACTATAGATTATACTTATCCTCTGAACACACTTCCATCTCACTTTATTTGGGATATGGAAACAGTGGCACAAATTAAACACAATTAAGTTTTCACTTAGAGAAAAAAAATTTAAAGTAGTTTTCTGGACTACCTAATTCAATATTTTTGCTGACTTAGACAATCTATAATAGATCATCTTTGTATGGATCCCACCGCCCCCCACCCCCGCCCCTGACGCAAATGGTGAAGTAAAGGAATTGTTTAGCCACATTTGTGGTTTCCTGGTAGCTGCACACATTCATTTCCTGATTTAGTCAACAGGTTTTTATCGATCATGTGCAGCGTTTGGGAGCTTGTACACAGTGGTGAGCAAAATGGGTAAAAATAAAATCCCTGCGCTCCTGGAGCATACTTTCTTTTGAGGAGAGACAGCTGTTAAACTCATACAGAAATAAAACATATAGCGCGGCAGAGGGGAGAGTGGGCCATGGAGGAAGTCTAAGCAGGTAAGCGGAGAAAGGAAGAGAAGGAAAGGAGAGGGGGAAGGAGAGAGAGGGGACAGGGGTGGTTTTGCATTTTAAATCAGGTGATCAGGGAAGCCTTCACCTGGATGTCAGTGAGTGCACCTGAGTGTGGGAGGGGCCGCCGCTGTCTGAGAGGAGAGCCTGTGTGCAAATGCTGCTCCTTGTCATTGACCTGCATTTAGGGATTCTAGTCTAGGAGAACACTAGCCCCGGAATCAGTTTTCCAAGAACACAAAGGTAGTAAGCAAACTTGACTTCCATTAAATAAAGCTATTCACTGTCAGACTAATTTTATCTTCAAACTTGTATGCATATATGCATAACCCATGGACACAGACAATGGAGTGGTGAGGACCTGGGCAGGGAGAGGAAGGGAACAGGCTGGGAAGAAGTTAATTGGGGGGAAAAGGAGGGCCTATGCAATACTTTCAACAATAAAGATTTTACTTTTTTAAAAAAGATGAAATAATGTTGCCCTACTCAGTTTGGCTCAGTGAATAGAGTGTCGGCCTGCAGACTAAAGGGTCCCGGGTTTGATTCCAGCCAAGGGCACGTACCCTTGTCTGGCGTGGGCAGGAGGTAACCAATCGATATGTGTCTCTCAAATTGATGTTCCTTGCTGTCTTTTCCTCTCTCTTCCACTCTCTCTAAAAAATCAATGAAAAAATATCCTTGGGTGAGGATTAACAACAACAAAAAAAGATGAAATAATGTTCTTTTCATTTTTGGGCTGATGCTGTTGATAGTGGTTGATTATTGCTCCTGTATGGTTTTCCTGTTATTTGCAAGCCCACTGTCCTAAAACACTCTTGTATTTCCTTTTCATTGGCCCATCATTTCTAAGGGTATTAGTCAGTTGTTTTTGAGGTTGTTAATTTTATTATTGATCATTGAATTTTTGCTGACTGCTAAAAGGTGATGATGCATAGTTGGCTCTGATGAACCATTACTGGCTTCTTCCCACATGCACCGTAATTTCCTACTTCAGTACTGTTGCCCTCTGATTATTAATACAAAGGGCCTCGATCCCTCTTTGAGACGTACTGCTAATTGCTCCAGACATTTTTGTTATTTGGCACTTTTGTCAGAAATGAGCACTTTTGTGTACTATCAACCAAGGGTAAATTTCTATTCTTTTAGAGGAAATTTGATGTCTTTTGGAAACAGGTCAACATTGGCCAACAGAGACACTATAATGGAGCTGTCATTTCAGGGTAAAAGCAGCCATAATAATATATAAACAATCAAGCATGGCTGTGCTCCAATTAAACTATTCATGGACACTGAAATTAGAATTTCATGTGCATTTCAAATAATCAGTATTTGTATATCATATACATTTTTCTTGTTTTCTTTTTTTCAATCATTAAACTAATGGCAAAGAAATCATTCTTATCTCATGGACTGAAGAACTAGGTGAAGGGCCCTGTTTGGCCTGTGGGCCATAGCTTTCTGACCAATGGTTTTGGAATTTTAAACTTGCTTGTATGTCGATTGCTTCTGTAAATGTTGGAATGTGTAGCTATAGCAATGTTTGGTGGCCTCCTGCTGATAAATCTGGTATCTACAGTCTTAGAGCTGTACTTAGGTTTCAACTAGTCATTTACATGAGTCAGACTTTGCCTCTGATAATGCAGTTAACCGGAGGCTGTATTTGGAAGGTCTTAGACTGAATAGATTCTCTGTATGAGAAGATTTAATGCTCATTTAACATGCTATGGGTTTTCTGATCCTCTCTTAGAGATTTGTTGTTTCTATTAGCATATTAAACATTTGATATGGATTATTTTTTTTTAGTGATGGTCATAAACATCCCTCAGAAACTCACCTTGAGAAATGTTGGCAAACATATAACCACAGACTAGATACACAGATACACTGACAGGGTCTCCTTGCTCAGTTGTGAAAAGTTAAGTTTGGCTTAACTTTTTTTTTTTAATATATTTTATTGATTTTTTTTTACAGAGAGGAAAGGAGAGAGATAGAGAGTTAGAAACATCGATGAGAGAGATACATCGATCAGCTGCCTCCTGCACATCTCCCACTGGGGATGTGCCCGCAACCCAGGTACATGCCCTTGACCGGAATCGAACCTGGGACCTTTCAGTCCGCAGGCCGACGCTCTATCCACTGAGCCAAACCGGATTCGGCTGGCTTAACTTTTTTTTAAAAAAATAATATTTTTATTGATTTCAGAGAGAAAGGGAGAGGGAGAGAGAGATAGAAACATTAATGATGAGAGAGAATTGTTGAATGGCTGCCTCCTGCATGGAGCTCACAACCCAGGCTATGCCCTGACTGGGAATCAAACCATGACTGTGGCAGGGATTGAGCCTGTAGCCAAGATACTGGCCCTTGACAGGGATTGAAGCCACAACCCTTCAGGCCGTGGGCCAACATTCTAACCACTGAGCAGCACCAGCTAGGGCAAATTATTTGTATTTTAATTTAGAAGGCAGTCTAATAGCATACACTGTTTTATATTTTCCCAAGAACTTTGGTCCAATCATTTAAAGTATCTATCTCAATGCTGTGGTTTGCTTATGTAGCCATATATATTATAATAATAAATGGTGTGTTAAGTTTTTACCTTTCATTGAAACTCTTCTTTCTTTTAAAAAAGGTAATCATAATAGTTATCCTGGGACTGGTTATAGATGCCATTTTCTATGATCTAAAAAGTGACCCCACGGGAATCCAGAGCAGGTAAGTACATTTGGATCTTGCTTTTGAGGAAAAGCTATTACTTTTTGTAAGGTTATAGAAATCCATTAAGAGTTTGAGTTTCAGACAAGTATAGGATGGACTGAAGAGTAGAATAAGTCCATGGTTTGAAAGCTAGCTGTGTGGGAAGGTTAATTTTCATATATGGTATAAAATATATGGAGCATAAAGTCTACCCTCCTATCCAGGTTTAGGTGTACAGTTCAGTGGCGTTAAGTGCATTCACATTGTTGTAAAACCATTGCCACCCTCCAACTCCAGAATGTTTTTCATATTCTGTTTTAGGATAGCGAGAAGCTAGAAAAACTCCAAGGTGGGAGAAATAGGGAAACTGAGACAAGAAAATGAAACAAGGCCAAACTGTTCGGCAGCCTGCAGCCGGCTTGTAAATCTCAAGCCCTGTGGTCCCCCAACCAAGGATGCTGGAAGCAAGTGGTGACTTCCTCTCCAAAGACAGCAGAGGAGGGAGGAGAGGGACGGGAGAATGCAGTCTTCTCTCATCCCACTCCCAGTCTCAGGGCTTGGCAAGATAAAACTGTCAGGTGCTTGTCACAAATTCCGGGATAGCCACAACCAAGTAAAAGGGAGACCTTGGAAATTAACTTGCACCAAGACATTCGGCAGAGGAATTTAAACATTTATAGATGGAAAAGCGTATAAGGCAGAACCCTCCCCCCACCCAACCGGCTCTTCAGATTAGCTTGAGAATTGCTTGCCTTGCTCCTTTGATAAATTTGCATGTTTTACTTTATTAATAAATGAGTTTCTTAATGAATTCCCTTCAACAACGCAATAATCTGGAGTTACTCATTTGAATTCATTCATAGGCCAACATAAGAACTGAGGTGGGGCCAGCCCTCTCCCTCTGACTCAGGGGGCTGTCCCATAACTCCTCTCTGGTGTCTGTGTATTTAAAATATGCATTAGGACCCTTAAGGAGACATGAAGGGTATGGAGTGCCACCTTAAAACATTAGAGTCTATTAAGTTATTTAACAATAAAACTTAGGATATGGAAGGAATTTTACAATCTACTAGTTCAGAATCATTATGAACATTATTGTACTGTTAAGTGAAAGACTTAACAAATTGAGCTGAATGTTGCCTTCTCCCATGTGTCTGAAGTTAGCTTTTCCTATGATATGAGGCCTGTGTGTGTGTGTGTGTGTGTGTGTGTGTGTGTCTAGAAGCTTGCATATCTGCTGGTGTACTGGGCCCAGCTATTTTTAATTTATTTATTACATTAAAAAACACTCTCTTAATTTTGTGTCATTTTAAATAATATATCACTTCATCCCTTTTAGTTTCTGCTCACATCCTCAATGTTCATTAAACTTTTTGGTTGTGCAAGGAACTGCAACACTGTTTCAGGAATTCTGGCATGCTGCTTTCATAAAATTTATTTATTTATAAAATATGTTTTTATTGATTTTAGAGACTGAGGAAGGGAGAGGGAGAGAAAGATAGAAATATGCATGAGAGAGAAACATCAATCGACTGCCTCCTGCATGCTCCTTATTGGGGACTGAGCCCACAACCTAGGCATGTGCCCTTGACAGGAATTGAACCCAGGACCCTTCAGTCCATAGGCCTGTGCTCCATCCACTGAGCCAAACTGGCTAGGGCATTTTCCTTGCCACATTAATCTGAATAGTTATTTAATGCTTCTCATGTGAGGAAACAGTACAGCAGGTAGGAATGACCTAAGAATGTGTAATTGACGCAGCGCTTTTCTTCCCCTTCTCTCTCCGCAGAGCTGGGGTGCTCTTCTTCCTGACCACCAACCAGTGTTTCAGCAGCATAACAGCCGTGGAGCTCTTCGTGGCGGAGAAAAAGCTGTTCATGTGAGCGTGGCTCTGTTCCGGGAAGGGCGCTGTCCACTGTCAGGGCTGGTGGTCACACTGGTCACATCCAGAAGTTGGCCACGGATTGGTCCCTGGGATTACCAGTGTTCACTGAGAAAAAGCAGCCTGGGGCTGGGAGGGACATCATGAGAGCAAGGGAAAAGGGAGTTTAAAGATGAGGGAATAGCTGCAAAGACAAATGGTACAGAGAATGCAAGAGATAGAGACTGAAAAGGATCTTTTGTTTTAGCAAATAAGAAGTCACGAGGACCTTCACATGAAAAGTTTGAGGAGCTCGGTGGAGGGAAAGTAGTGGGTTAAATTGTACATTGAAGGTAGGGAAGTAAAGTTGACTAAGAATATAGACGATGCTTAGCCCTCAATGGAAGGGAGGATGCAAGAGGCAGAAGGCAGATGGTTTGTTTCTTGTGTTTTTCAAAGTGGGAAGAGATTTGCCCATCGTTACAAGCTGGAGGAAAGGAATTGTTAGGGAGGGAAAGAATGAAGATTTGTGGAAGAGTTTGGACTCAGTGGAGGAGGAGGTCAGGAAGAGGAGGGACCTAGGTCTTCCCTGGGGAGGATTTGATAATTGAACAGGTATGTATGGTTGGGAGGCATGATCATTGAAGGAAGATGTGTCATGTGTTTTCATCACAAGATCGGGAGGCATGAGAAGGTTTAGTGACCTGAAGATGCCCTGGGGGCATGGAGAATAGCAGCACCACCTTCTTCATGGTCAGAAGTGGGGAGAAGCAAAGCCTGTGTGACCACTGAAATCAGCTACTGAAGTTCTTTTTCACAGAAACCCAGTCAGAGGAGAGGGAGGAGAGGCAGGACGTGTTTACCTGGAGTGGGGGTCCTGAGGGCTAAGTGGGCGGCATTGGGAGGGAATTCTAGACTGAGAAGAGGGGTCCTTGCACAGAGCTCTCAGGAACAGGTCTCAGGGGAGGCGTGCCCCCAAGATGCTGACTGGGTGAAGCTGTAGTTTTTAGACCCCTGCTGGCAGCAGAATGGATTAATCATCTGGCCTGTGTCTTCTTGAACTAATATGGGATGAATTTTTGTGTTTGAGGCATGAATATGTCAGTGGATACTACAGAGTGTCATCTTATTTCTTTGGGAAACTCCTATTTGATGTACTACCCCTGAGGACGTTAGCAAGTATTATACTTACTTGTATAACATACTTCTTGTGAGGTAAGTGATAAGATACAAAGTATGTGTCTTTAGTCTCGGAGGGAAGCTAATTTCTTTTGGCAAGCATGATTTTGGTTCTTAAAACTCTAAACCAAGCCACGAGATAAGGAAGCATCTGTCTATTGTGCACTGTATGAAGTAACTGTTCTCTAAGGTCATTTTTTTGTCAAGATTTTATCAAAACTAACTTTTAACCCTTTTATAGTTTACTGAGTGATGGCATGTCATATACAGATGGGGAAAGAATTCATTAACATATTGAGATTGGCTGGCTGTTGTGGCTCAGGGGTTGAGTGTTGACCTATGAATCAGGAGGTCAGGGTTCGATTCCAGTCAGGCCATATGCCCGGGTTGTGGGCTCGATCCCCAGAGGAGGGCTGTGCTGGAGGCAGCTGATCAATGATTCTCTCTCATCATTGATGTTTCTGTCTCTCTCTCCCTCTCCTTCTCTGAAATCAATAAAAATATTTAAAAAATATTTGAGACTATGTTGGAAGAACTGGAGCTGGGATATTAATCACCCATTTATATGCGAGTGTGTGTGTGTGTGTATAGATAGGGAAAAA
>NW_006288188.1:275062-289864 GCF_000327345.1 Myotis davidii
TTGTAATAAAAATACTTGTTCAATACATGTAGACAGATTCATTTGTGCATTGTCTTTAGGCTTTTCTCCAAGCTTATAGTCTTGGAATTCCCATATAGTTCACTGATATGCACATACAGATACCAGTAATATATATATATATAATTATATATATATGTATATTTGGCAAAGCATTATAGGACAAGGGCCATTGATTGAAATTATGCCTCAATTTTACAAATAAGGGGTGTTTCTTAAAGAATTAGGCATAGAACCAGACCCTCAGCTCCTGACAAGTGTTCTTATGGCTGCTCCAATACCTTCAGAGTGTATGACCCGAAATAGTGCCCCATTATAGCTATACAGTAGTTTTATGAAACTTCATTTAACCCCACCTTCAATCCCAAGCTCTGTGGTATTTGTCTCAGAGACCAGGCAGCACCCCCTCAGAGAGTGAAACTCCTGGGAGGTCATGGGATCTTGATCTCCCAGTTTCTTCACTATCACTGTTACAGCAAACGGTCAGGAATGTGGTGATGTCTGGGGGGAAAGCATGTGCTCTTGACATGTTTCCTTTTTAGAGAGAAGGCAGTAGAATTCTGGCCAGGTGTGTAGCCTCCAGCCCCCCACCTCAGCACTCAGAAATTGGTAATAATTGCACAACAGGGAGCACAGGTGTTATGTTGTAAAGTGCTTATGCAGTAGTATAAAAAAGAAAACGGAATCACTCTGGACAGTTATATGGGGGGCAAGAAAATTGGTTGACTCAGGTTAGTTGGCTAGAGGATGAATTTTTTCACGCTAGTATTCATTTCTCCAAATATTATAGTGTTTGCACAATAAACAATCCCAAACACACAGAGTGCTGGGCGGTTAGATTAGGACAGGAGAGAGAGAGAGAGAGAGAGAGAGAGAGAGAGAGAGAGAGAGAACCAAGATAGATACTAGTAGACTACCCATGGAAAAAATGTTTCTTGGTGACATACAGTGAAACCTTGATGACTGGGAACTTGAAAGCCAGAAATATTTTGACTGGAAGTTTCCCTCATAAGAATGGCAGGTTCATTGCCTGGCTTCTGCGCTGGTGTTAGAGAACAGCTGGCTTATTTCCCAGCAGCTTAGATGGGTTGTTTGGATCAAATACTGTCCAAAAAGCTAAGCTCCATGAGAAATAGGACAGTGTGTGGCATGGGTAGTCTACTAGTATCTATCTTGGTTCCTCCTCTATTTTGAAAAAGAGTGTAAAAATTTCTACGAGTAGATAATATGAAATTGAATAGGAAAAACTCAAATGATTCAATCCCCGTGCTCTTCTGCTTCTCGGTCTTTGCGCGGCCCTCGTCCGTGCCCCACGGCGCCGGCTGCGAGCTGCTCATCCAGAGGTTCCTCAGCCTGTACGGCGACCAGCTCGACATGCACCGCAAATTCGTGGTGCAGCTCTTCGCGGAGGAGTGGGGCCAGTGCGTGGACCTGCCCAGGGGCTTCGCGGTGGGCGAGCGCTGCAGGGTGCGCCTGGTGCCGCTGCAGATCCAGCTCACTACCCTGGGAAATCTTACACCTTCGAGCACCGTGTTTTTCTGCTGTGATATGCACTGGGCTGAGGGACACTCTCCCCCACACACACCCCGGGTATATGAATTTTGCGCATCGGGCCTCTAAAAAATATATATATATATATGTATGTTACTAATTATCTTTGCGGGGTTTTCGTTTGTGTGTGTGGTTTTCTTTCCAGTTGCAAGGGGCCCGGATTTTAGGAATTCCGGTTATTGTAACAGAGCAGTACCCCAAAGGTCTTGGAAGCACTGTTCAAGAAATCGACTTAACGGGTGTAAAACTAGTGCTTCCAAAAACCAAGTTTTCCATGGTGTTACCAGAGGTGGAAGCGGCGTTAGCAGAGATTCCTGGAGTCGGAAGTGTTGTGTTATTTGGAGTAGAAACTCACGTGTGCATCCAACAAACGGCCCTGGAGCTCGTCGGCCGAGGTATTGAGGTTCATATCGTTGCTGACGCCACCTCATCGAGAAGCATGATGGACAGGATGTTTGCTCTCGAGCGTCTTGCTCGAACTGGGATCATAGTGACGACCAGCGAGGCTGTTCTGCTACAGCTGGTGGCGGATAAAGACCATCCGAAGTTCAAGGAAGTCCAGAACCTGATTAAGGCGAGTGCCCCAGAGTCGGGTCTGCTCTCCAAAGTCTAGGACATTTGAAGGACTGGTGTGCCACTCACCATCAGGGGCAGGGCTGTAACCCGACAAGCTCTTGTCTCTACTAGAATTAAAATGTTAAGTCAAATATTGGCTCTTTTTTTGCGCCTCTTAGTAAAACTTAGTAAAAATGGTCTAACATTTGGGTACCAGCATTTAGTTACAAATGTCAAAGGCTTCAGGTGCTGCTTATCTTCTTTTTTTTTCTCCTTAATGTGCTCTTATTTATTTAAAAAAATTATAATATAGGTGCCTGTTTTGTCTATACCGTATACATTGATCATAACTCAAGAGTGCACACTCGTGAAGTTTTCTTATATTGTGCACTGCAGAGAAAAAGCTGTATTGACCATAGTTTGACTTTTGTATTGTTGTAACACATATGTTAAGACATTAATGTGGACTCAGTGCTTTTACTTTACAGGTTGATTGAAATAGGATTCTTAGATGAGATTTAAAAACAGGTCTCTGATTCATGTTATCCCTTGCCCTCATAATGCAGTCAGTTTACTGACTGAGTTGCATTCATCTAACCAGACGGAATTAGGTTGAGAAATTATATATCTTTCATGTGTATGCTAATTTTCTTATTCTGGTCACCATCACTAAGTCTCTGTTAATGTTCTCTTTTTAAATTGAGTCTTTTCCTATCAAGACTCGTTGGGTCATTGTTTTAATTTTGTAAACAGATGGGATGATTTGCAATGTCATATAGTTACTGGAGGGCTGTTTTAAAATCTTTGAGGTATTACCTTAGCTGACTATCTTTACAAAAATATCGAATATACCTTCTAATATGCATAAGATTTAGCAAAAAGTTAAAGGCTGGATTAAATGTCGTTTTCAAATGTTCATATTTTTGTTTGATATTTTCTCTACCTACCATCCACTTACATAGGTACCGGTAACGATTTGGTAGTATTAATTTCGTAGTCATTGCTATCCTTCAATAAATTTATTTTCATTAAATACTTAGTACAGGGTTTTAAAACTTTTTTTAAGTATTATGTGAAATATGGAACATTGCTGTCTTTTATATTAAAGTAATTAAAGAAAATGTAAAAAAAAAAATAGTGAAAGATCCCAAAGCCCACAAATCCCCTCCTTTCTGGGTTCCTGACATTTGTTTATATCATAACTTTTTGAAAAAAAAAATTTCCCTAAATTTTTAAGGGTCATAGATGATTAACAGGTAAAGGGGACCAGTTAGCACATTTCCCCATACTACAATCAAGTAAACAGGAATACTTACCCTATTTACTTAATACGTGTCCTTTCTGTGAGAGTAGGAGATGTCTCTAAAATTTTGTAGTTAGCCGAAACTCTTGCCAAAGTTTAATTTTCCATTTCTGAGTTTGAAAACTATCCAATCTAAATAGAATTGAAAAGTGATAAACCTATATTTTCATCCAATCAATAAAATGTCCTTTAGTATATAAAACTATTTTGCTTGATAGGTTGGATGCTTTGATTTATTATTATTATATTATTAATGGATTACATATAGAACTTTTAAAATCACATGCAAAACTATATTTTACTGAGAGATGTTACATATTAAAGCACTTTGTTGGATCAAGTTGAAGAATATGTATTTCCAACAGCATCAGTTCTTGTTATGCCCATCTTCTCATGGGAAGTGCCAGTTAGAAGTTTTGCATGAACCTCTTCTTATGTAGCCATCTCCTGCTGGAGCAGTCCTTCCTGGGGTCTCCATGGCAATACCACTTTTTGTAGCTTGAAATGAAGGTACTGGTTCTGTTTTATGCTGCACTTCACATTACGCAGTACTAGTCCTAGGCTTTGGGTTATTTTAAGCATCCATTCTGAACCCCAAATTATTCCTAAAGTCATTTGGAGATGGAATGCAAACCCTGCGGATCAGAAAGCTGACTGTGTTCAGGAAGTAGAGAGGCCCCCCAGGTGCTCAGCATACGTCCTGGTGTGTCCACTGGTGGGAACACAGTGGTTGCATCATTACAACAGTCAGGACCATGGCCTTCCATTGTGTGCTGTTACAGAGAGTAAAAGCCTTGACAATTAAGGATCTTCCCATTCAGTGAAACATAGATACGTTGTCATTCCTTCACAGCCACAAACAGCCTCGGCTAAGAGAGGAGTACACATGCAAAGAGGACATGGTAAGCCTTTAGAGCAGTGGAAGAAATTTTAAGAAAGCGTTGGCCTTAGCAGAAATGTCTCCAGGGCTGTAGGGGGTTAAAGAGGGTAAGCTTTAGAATTCATGAGTCACTCCCCCAGTTCTGATGGCTGGGATTTTCTGTTGTAGATCTTCTCAGGGCTGTTGGTCAATCTCAGAACCGTTGTGCCCTGGCTCTCCTGGCTTCAGTACTTGAGCATTCCTCGGTATGACTATGCGGTAAGTTCTCTCCTGTCCCTGTGACTAGTCCATCGTTCCCCAACTGGGACAAGCAGAAGCAGCCTGACCATCACATGTCCCCAGACATGAGCTGTGGAGGTCTCCCAGGGATTTTCTTTTAGGAGCAGTGATGGAGCCTTTCCTGTTAAATCTTGGGCCTCCCTGATGACCACCTGGCTTTCCCCAGTCACCCTGAGGTGTGAGGGAGGTGAAGGGTGGGGAGGTAGATCATAGCGAGGTAGAAAGCATGACGAATTCAAGATAATTGAACAAGATAATTGTATTTTAGTTTTATAAATAAGGAAATGGGAGGATGGGATCTTAGAATATGTTTTTTATATTGAAAGGGAAATTTGAAGAAAAATTAATACCATTTAATATTCAAAGCCACCATTGGCTTTAGAATCTAATCAACTAACCAAAACTATCTGTCTTAATTTAGTATAATTCAGTGTCTAACTCCCAAGAATTATACTTGATTTTGATTAAAACAAAAAAGGATAATACAAAAGATTATTATATAAATAAACAATAGCCATTGAATATCACTGAACCATTTTAATTACAGAATTTATGAGCCTTGTAACATTGGAGAGAGGAAGAGGATAGTGCTGTGGGGTAATATAGCCAGAGGTTTCCCGGCTTGGGGAGGACCACGCCTGCAGGGGAGGGCAGTTGGGGTTGACCAGGCCTGCAGGGGAGCCCCACTGGGGGTGACCGGGCTGGCAGGGGAGGGCAGCTGGGGGCAATTGGGCTGGCAGGGGACAGTTAGGGGGCGGTCAGACTGGCAGGCAAAAGTGGTTAGGGGCAATCTATAAAGAGAAATAGATATCTATACTTTATACACAAAATATACTTAAACAAAATAGCCAAAAATACTAACAGTACCTACTTTTAAAATCAATAGGAATTTAATGATATCCTATCATAAGTATTCTCCCTTTTTATTATAATTATCTTTTTTGTATAATTCTGTTTTTAATTATTTTGTAAAGAAACACGTACATAGATTGAATCATCTTAACCATTTTTAAGGAAGGAATATTTTGAAAAGTATAAGTAAAAACATAAGTTCTATAAAGTAGAAGGAAAATATTAGTTTATTGGTGATCCATTTATTGTTTAATAACATGCTATTTAGCCTCCAAGTGTTTGAAAGTTTTTGAGTTTTTTTATTGTAGCTGATTTCTAGTTTCATGCCATTGTGATCAGAGAAGATATGATTTCAATCTTTTTGAATTTGTCAAGATTTATTTGTCCTAACATGTGGTCTATCTTTGAGAATGTTCCATGTGCATTTGAGAAGAATGTATATTCTGCCTCTTTGGCATGAATTGTTCTATAAATATCAATTAAATTAATCTGATCTAGTGTTTTTGTTTAAGCTCACTGTCCCCTTGTTGATTTTTTTGACTTGAAGATCTATCTAGTGATGTGAGTTGGGTGTTGGAATCCCGTATTATAACTGTATTGCTACCAATATTTCCCTTAAAGTCCACCTAGAGTTTTTTTTAATATTTGTATTTAAGTGTTCCTACGTTGGGTGTGTATATGTTTACAAGTGTTATATTTTCTTTCTTTTTTAAAAAATATATTTTTATTGATTTCAGAGAAAGGGAGAGGGAGAGAGAGATAGAAACATCAATGATGAGAGAATCATAGATCAGCTGTCTTCTGCACGCCCCCCTGTTGGGGATTTAGCCTGCAACCTGGGCATGTACCCTGACCAGGAATTGAGCCATGACCTCCTGGTTCATAGGTTGAAGCTCAAACACTTAGACACATCGGCTGGGCTCATTCAATCTACTTTTAATTCCTTCCAATGTATTCTTGATGTCAGATGTGGTATTCTTCATTTCCAACTGGCTCTGGTTCATGGTTCCTATTTCATTTCTCATCCTGATGTAGTTCCTATTAATTTCCTTGTGATTTTCACTAAGTTCCATGAACATCCTTATAAGCATTGCTCTGAACTCTGTATCTGATAAGTTGCTTGCCTCCATTTCATTTAGCTTGGAACTTCCTCTTTGTTTTTTCCCATTTGGCGGTTGTTTCTTTGTCTCCCCCCCTTTTTTTTGCTGTCTCTTTGTGTTTATTTATATGTATTAGATAGAATTGCTATGCCTCACAGTCTTCATGGGGTGGCCTTGTGTAGTAAGTGTCCTGTTGGACCCAGTGGTGCAATCTCTTTGATCTCCTGAGCTGGATTCTCTAGGAATATCCCTTGTATGGGTTATTTGGTTTCTCCTGTTGTAACTGAGTCTTAATCATTGTCCATTCATGGGTGGGATCTCCCCTTAGGCTGGTTGACCATGTAGGGGTCTATTTGCCTATGCACATCAAAGCCAAATGACACATGAACAAGAGTTTGCATCCAAGAAAGTGAGGATTTATTCATTAAGAAAATGGTGCCATGCCAGGAGTTGTAATAGCTAATGCACAAAGACAGGGCTCCAGAAAAGATAGATTTGATTTATATTTTCAGAGAATTTTATCTCAAAGTAGCAAATATTCTTTTCAAGTGCATGGAACGTTTTCTATACTAGACCACATGTTAGGACACAAGACAAATCTCAATAAATTTAAGAAGATTGAAATCCTATCAAGCATCTTCTTCTCTGACCATAATAGTATGAAACCAGAAATTAATTACAAGAAAACACATGGAGGCTAAGTACCATGTTACTAAACAATGAATAGGTTAACAATGATATCAAGAAAAAAATCATCCCTGGTTGGTATGGATTTTCCCCAGTCCAACTTCAAGATGAGAATGCAGCCCAGCTGATACTTTTTTGAAGTCTTGTGAAACCCTAAACAGAGAACACAGCCATTCCTGGCTCCTAATCCATAGAAACTGCAGTAATAAATGCATATCATTTTATTTATTTATTTTTTAAAACATATATTATTGATTTTTTTACAGAGAGGAAAGGAGAAGGATAGAGAGTCAGAAACATTGATGAGAGAGAAACATCGATCAGCTGCCTCTTGCACACTCCCTACTGGGTATGTACCCGCAACCAAGGTACATGCCCTTGGCCGGAATCGAGCCTGGGACCCTCTATCCACTGAGACAAACTGGTCAGGGCTGCATGTCATTTTAAATCATAAATAATATGAAGTTCCAACAAGCAAAACAGGATTATGAATAGTCTCTTGTTAGCTGGTAAGCAGCCATTAACAGAATAACAGTTCTGTCTTCCTCTTACTCTTCAGCTACTGAAATTTAGAATATCAGAATTTTTTTCTTGTCATTTCCTCCTTTTTATCTAAATCTTTCAGAGAAAGCATTGCTGATGAAGTTCTGCATGATTTTTAATTTTGTTTAAATGGCACATTTTTATTCCATGGGTTGTCCCATGTTGCTTGGAAGGCTTATTCCTAGGAGGTTGTATACTATGAAGGATGGAAGTCCAAGGATTCCATCAGGTGATGAGATGTCTTAGGCCAGTTGTGGGCCACAGAAGGTGTATGTGAGAGAGAGTTTTACCAATTAACCACTGCAGAAAATTTTAATTTCTTTGAAGAGTAACTTCTGGATAGGATAGGTAATGGAAGCTAGTTCAATCTGCCAAATAAGCATTTTAGCTGGGGCTGATTTATGGTTTTACAGAATTGAGAGAAGCTTTGGGTATAACATCTAAAAATTATAATAAAAAGAAGCAAAGTAGGATTATTGAACCAATTTGTAGTATTTTTCTAAATAATGAGCTCATCCCTGCTGGTGACCAACTGAAAGATTACTGTAGTATCTAAGTAAGAGCTATTTCTATGGAAACAAAACAAACAAGAATAAATCCAGTATTCGAATCTGTAAGGCTGTCAGTTGAGATTTCTAGATGTAAGGCTGGAAGCTTCTTTAGTTGGAGTTAAGGCAGGCAGTGGCAGTCTGGCCTGCAGTAGGAATGCCTTCAGTGATGTCATCAGGTGCTCAGGTAAACTCTGCCTGGTTTACTTAGCATCAGTCATTGATATTGACTAAGCTGGCGTAGCCTTCTTCCTGCAGTTAATAATGGTAAGGTTCAGAAAAAGAATTTTATTTCTCAATAATTCTAAGTCAAAGTGTTAGGTAGGAAGTTAAATATGAGTGGCTGAGGTGGGGCCTGCCCTGGGGTCCTGAACAGGGGCTGGACCAATATTGCCTTTAAACTGCCTCTGTATGGGCGGCCCAGTAGCCAGCAGACCACCAGCTGGTAATCTCTCCTCCTCTAGCCTATCACTGGTCATGCAGTTTGGTGCCCCTAATCTTTCATATTGCTGGTCAGGTGGTTTAGACGCCCCTGACCTTTTCCTCCCTAAAGATAACAAATAGGCCTCAGTTGTATTCCAGCTCCGGGTCCAGAAAAGCAGCAAAACCAGACAAGTGATGCTGAGGCTGCCTTAGGACCAGCTACACTGACTAATTAGTTGGCACCAACTAACCAGTGGACACCTGACCCCAGAAAGAGCGCACCTGGAAAGCTGATGAATATTCTGTTAAGACCTTTCCCTGAGGTGGAAGTCTCAGGGAAGGGTCTGGAAAGAGAGAGATAAATACACACAGGACAAAGGGCCCAGGGCACGCTCTCCCTCCAAGGAGCACGCCTGTGCCATTCCCCCACAGGCACGTATCCCCCAGCAGTATATCCCCCAGCGGCCGCTCGTCCTGGGCTAAGCCCTGAGCCTGTCTCCAAGGCCCCCTTTACTCTGACTTTCCAGTGAGCTACAGCAGCCCGGCCCTTCTCTCTCTCTGTCTCTTGACTGGCCCACTCCTCGTTTGGAGTAAATCTTCAATAAACCCCATTTTGCTTTAATTTTTGTTGACATGAACATCTTTTCTGCGTTGACAAAAAGAACCGAGGTCCCAGCTGGCAACCCCAATTGGTAACCAAAGGACGGAAGAAAAGTTTAACTCTAAAAGACATGTCTGTTCAAACCCAACTTAAACTAGTGTTAATACTCAATATTTCCCTAGAACGAGTGAGTTAGGACTGTAGAGCAATACAATCCTGAATGGCCATGTGTAAGCTTCCTGCCACAGGAGAACAAAAGAACAGGAAGAAAGCTTGCTGGACGCCAGGAGTCAGCCCCCACAAGGAACTGAAACTGTCCTGAAGACACCTGGTGACACACCTGCATTCCACCCACATTCCGAGCCCACCGACTCAGCCCCAAGCCCACTGACAACACAAGCTGCATGTAAGGATGAAACTCCAGCTCCTGGGTGTTGCCATCATCTAGCCACAGCTTTGTCTCAGTGCTGTGCAGCCCTTCCCTTTGGATCCCCCCTCCCCCATCCTTCATCCTTAAGTAAATTCACTTTTTCTTTAATCACCATCTAGATGGCTATTTAGCCTATCCGCGTACCAGCATGCTAACCTTCCATGTTCACATTTCAATGTGATCCTGAAAATAATGTGTGTGTTTTTAGTTTATTTCTTAATTTATGAGCCAATTAAATATTAAAATTAACAATACTTTTTGGAGGTAAAAAAACACTATACACATAAAACATACAAACAAAAACAGAACCCAAAAGGATCAAAACATAAACACAATTACTAATAATTATAGAGAGACACAAGGTTTTTTATTTGCCCTCACAATTTCTAAGGAGGCAGGCATGGGATACTTCAGCTGCTTGTGTTTTAAAATACCCCTTTCTCGAATATATGCACCCCTATGTTCATTGCAGCATTATTTACAATAGCCAAGATCTGGAAGCAGCCCAAGTGCCCATCAGTAGTAGATGAATGGATAAAAAAGTGTGGTCCAGCCCGGCTGGCGTGGCTCAGTGGTTGAGAGTCAACCTATGAACCAGGAGGTCACGGTTAGATTCCCGGTCAGAGCACATGCCCAGGTTTCGGGCTCGATGCCCAGGTTGTGGTCTCGATCCCCAGTGGGGGGTGTGCAGAAGGCAGCCAATCGATGATTCTCTCTCATCATTGATGTTTCTATCTCTCCCTCTCCTTTCCACTTTGGGAAAAAAAAAAAGAAAAGTAGTGGTGTATTTACCCCACAATGCTACTCGGCCCAAGAAAAGAAGGAAATTTTACCCTTTGCAACAGCATGGGTCGACCTGGAGATTATTATGTTAAGTGAAGTAAGCCAGTCAGAGAAAGACAAATACCATATGATTTCTCTTATATGTGGAATCCAATGAACAAAATAAACTGTCAAACAAAATTGAAACAGAGGTATGGATATAAGGAACAGACTGACAGCTGTCAGAGGGGAGGGGATGGAGAGACTGGGTGAGAGAAGGTGAGGGGATTAGCCAAAAAACATATATACATAACACACAGACACAGACAACAGCCTGGTGATAGTCCCGGGGAAAGGGGGTGGGGGCTAGGTGGAGATGGGCAAAGCGGGGGAAATGGAAAGAGATTTGGCTTGGGATGATGGGCACACCATGCAGGGTGCAGATGATGTTTCATTGAGTTGTACACTTTAAACCAGTTGTACACTTTAAAGTGTACAAATCAATGTACACTTTAAACCAGTATGGTGTTGTGAAGCAATGCCAACCCAAGAAACTCAATTTTTTTTTTAAAAAAGCAATAGAACATTTGAATAAATAAAAATACGCCTTTCTCAATTTTTTCCCCCCTTTGGTTTTCAATCCTCAAGCAGTTGTGAGCTGGGTTTGCATTTCTGATTACCTGGCAGGAAGACCTGCTGAGACCTTCAAAATAGTCTTGTCAGCCTTTGAAAAAGCAGCTTCCAATTTGGCAAAGTTCCTCATCAATTCTAAAACCTTTAAATTCTGTTGAAATATACCAGTTTTTATAATCTTATATCTCAATAATCTCTAAACAATTTCCACCTTGTTGCGAAATTTCTGGGTTTTTCCTTCTGTTTCTTTTAATCCCTTGCTGTGTTAGAATCTATAAGACCCAAGTAGCAGAGATAGCAAATTCAAAAGGCTTAGCATTTGTATTTATTTTTGCCCCATTGTGTGTGTTTTTCTTCTTAGTGCTGGGCAATTGTACTTTCAATATTTTATTTTTCTCAATGCCCTGATTTTTTTACAATATCTTCACCTATTAGAAGGTACATAGGAAGGGGTCTGAGTGGGTTTTGATTTTCTAATTTTTGTCCTTTCATCTTTTAAAAAAAATTTATTCATTAAATTGATTGGGGTGACATTGATCAACATGGACACATAGGTTTCAGGTGTGAGTGTCTATGTTATAAGTTCTGTATATAAGACAAAAAGTAGGTAGTCAGGATGGTGCATGCAGTATCTCTGGTCTTCCACCAAATGCGAGACACTTCCAGTCACAAACCTGCTAATCTGTGACAGCTCAAACAACAGGCTTATGGAAAGTCTGCAAGTCTGAGCTTGTGTTCTATCCCTATGGTATTTCCTTCTCATGACAAATAGCACAAGAGACATAGACAGAACAAAAATGGCTTCCTCTGGGAGGAAAGATTCAATAAAGAAAACCCAAGAGCCAGCAGGCCCAAGAAACTAGCTTCATAAATATTTTCTCTTGCCAATGTAAGTTTAGAAGAGAGAAAATAATTCTCATCATTTCTAACGTGTCATTTTTAGGAAGGTTGAACCATTCAGATTTTTTTTTTTTAATGGATGAATCAGCCCCATATTGTTCTCTCATAACAACTGGTGTTTTGTGGGAGGAACAGGGGGTGTCTTGGAGTTTGACTTCCCCCAATTTAAATTGCTTTCAACCAACCAAGGCAGGGAAGTTGTTTCTGGTCGGTAGAATGCTGTTTCCTGGTGCCCTTCCCCATTGGGTCGCTGGCTACTTACTCTCTTATCTTCAGAGGGGAAAGCCAACCCTCAGTAGATAATTTCCAAAACAGCTTATATAACCTTGGTCTGGAGTAAAAACCCAAACTAATTACATGGAATGGCCACCAGATGTCACTATGAGTTCAATGATCTCAGACAAAGAAAAAAAATACAGGTACATTGAAATTGAGGGTGTCCTTCAAAAACTCACCAGTGAGGTAATTCTCTCCTTCACATTTGTGGTACCGAATTGGTACTGACATGGTATCGGCATGAGGAAATAATTCCTCACCACCTCCTGGGCTGCCACCTTGTAATACTCTCCTGAAACGTACTCTCTGGCACCATAAAGCCCTGGGCTTCCACCAGAAGGCATGTGTTCCTAAGATCCAAGACTTTGGAGGTGCAGAAAGGGAGCACACTAGGAGTCCCATGAGCCCCAAGGGTATGTAGATGTCACACTTTGACCTTGACCCGAAGGGTAGCATTCCTCTCTCCTTCTCCAAAGTTTAGTCCCACATTAGGCACCAAATGTTAAGCACAAAGTTTATAGTTTTTAAGTAAAATTGGCTATGTGTATTAAATTTTTTTTTTTTACTGGAAATAACCTTATTTCTCAGCAATTCCCTTTCTGAAATTTATCTGGGAGTGTGCAATGACATTTCTACAAGGATGTTTTGTGAACAATAGGAAGCTTGGTTAAATTAATTATGGTACATAATAAACAATAGAATACCATGCAACCATTAAATATAAAGTTGTAGCAAGATATTGAGTGACAGGGAACCATGTTTGCAATAGAGCAGTTTACAAAATAATAATAGCTACCATTTATTTTGTGCCAGCCAGTGAGAATGACTGTTCAGTGCTTTACACACGTGATCTCATTTAATCTCTGTAACTACCTTGAGAGATTGTTTCCCCTGATCACTAATAACCACCTAAAAACTAAGTAACTAGCTCAAGTTCAAATCTCCAGGGTGTAGGAGAGCCAGGATTCAGACACAGGCTATCTGACTCCAGAGATGTTGCCCTTCATCCCTGTGTTTTGTATATAAACTCACTTTGTTTTTAAAGAAAGTATGTATACATAGACACAGACTAAAAGCTGATGAAGTTGATGAAGCTGATGGTATGTAGTTGATGGATTACAGGGAATTTTTATTTTCTTCTTGTTTGATATGTAATAAGAGAGAAAAAGATTAGTTAAAAGGAAAAGAAAATGTGGGAGTCCCAATTCCCTGGTCTATAAAAAATGGTACCCTTTTCAGGTAAAATAATGGAGAGGTCATGAGGTGGAGGGTGGTGGGCCCTGGTCCAAGTAAGGCTGCCACCCATTTATCCTCTTAACTTTTTTTGTTTTAATATATTTTTTTATTGATTTCAGAGAGGGAGAGAGAGAAACATCAATGATGAGAGAAAATCATTAATCAGCTGCCTCCTGCACACCCCACACTGGGGACTGAGCCTGCAACCCAGGCATGTGCCCTGATCAGGAATGGAACTATAACCTACTGGTTCACAGGTGAATACTCAACCACTGAGCCACACTAGCTGGGCCATTTTCTTTAGTTTTATAATGCCTCCTGGAACTGTTTTCAGAATTTTCTTCATCTTTAAAGTTTTATTCTGTAGAGGGTGCTTTTCAAATTTTCAAAGTTATTAAGAGCCAGCTCTGAAGAAATTTTCCCAACGTTGGCTTAAAATGACAAATATATGTGTATGTGACTTTGTAAGGATCGTTAAACTGACTCAGAAATTTAATCCAAAAAAAACCCCACCCCAACCCAATTTCATCTGAGTGTTTGGGGGCTTAATAGATATATACTTTTAAGTCATTTAAAAGTACACACAGTATGGTGTTTTTAACATCCTAAAAACATTGTGTGTAAACCACTTTCTTACCTAGGCCTGTCTGAAATTTTCTTGTATGGGATAAAGAACTAACAGCAATTCCTTCTGTTGCTTTAAACAATTTAACCAATATTATAATTTTTGTTTGTAAATACAAACCAGAAACTACCTAGGTGCAAGTACTGATTTCGCAGAGCAGCTGCAGCAGGTGAATTTTGGCATGGCCATCCATACCCAGAAAGCCTGATAACCAGCGCTTTTCCTGGATCTGCAAATCACTTTCCAGCTTTCCTTGTGATCAGTGTCCTACAAAGAAAAGTTTATCACTGCACTGTGAAGCATTTAAGCTATTCCCAGTCATATTTTCATTCCAAGGGTTTTGTCTCCATTTACACCCCCACCCTCCTCATCACCCCATTTCTTGGGTTGGTCAATCTGACTTAATGTTATATCCCAAAACCAGGTTCCATAAATGGTTTAAACTATGGCAAACCATTGGCTTAAGCGTGTGGATATCAAAGGTGCATAGTTTGAAGGAGAGGGTGCTCTTTTAGATATAGGATTTCTGGTTTTATAGTTAAGGAACATGAACCACTCACTGCAAAGTAGGGTAGAGGATTTTCTCCCCCCATCCTGGGG
>NW_006288188.1:289905-299446 GCF_000327345.1 Myotis davidii
TGACCGTGACCGCGACCGCGACCGCGGGCCGGCGCCTTCCCAGGTGTTAGCCGCGCGCGTGAGTGCCGGGCCGCGGGGAGCGCGCGGGCGCGGTGCGGGGGCTGCGGGTGGGGCTGTGAGCGTTGGTCCCGGGAGATCGCCTCCTGCCCGGCTTTCCCACCAGGGGCTGTGTCCCGAGTCTGTGGGTACAGACCGAGTCCCGAGCGCGCAGGAGGGGAGAGGGAGCCCAGGAGCGCCCGCCAGAGAAGAGGGGAGGGGGACCCCTGGAAGGAGGCAGCCTGGAAAGGAGCCGGGAGAGTGTGGAACAGCTTCACGCGGGGAAGCAGGACAGATGCTTGGCGTCCCGGTGCAGTGGGACCTGCCTCCCCAGCGTGTGTAGGGACGGTCTGGCGGGCTCAGCTCCGCGGTTACATGAGTGACTTCGTGCTCTGCCTCTGAGCACAGCGACCCTGAGATCCGAGCCCTGGAACTGCTGAGTGGAGACAGCCCGTTGGGATGCCAGTGGCTTGAAAGGTCCGTGGGTGTTGGAGGTACATTTGGTAGAAAATAGAAAACTGTTCAACTGAGATGACTAGGTTTTAATCGTCCCTCCCAGTTTCATTTGAATAGGAAATGCATACTGAAAATTCACACTGCTCTTTTGGAAAACGATGTGTTGGTGCAACAGATTGTGTGTGTGGTAGTGTGTGTTAAGGGCCGGTTGGTAAAACTCTTGCCTTTCTCCAATTGTGTAGAGTTGATATTGGATAGATAAGACCGTGAGCATGGAAGTTACTACAAGGTGGAAGAAAAGTGTGTTAATATTAGTGCTTTAAAAGGGATTAGCCAATATATTGCTTTGTTTTTTCACATCCAGGACATAGAGTTTTTTTTTCAGTACTTTGGATGATTTGCTAAAGAGTTATTGAGCTCCCTTGTGTAATTTTTCTGTGGATAGTTTAATGATTAACTTCAAAGAGTTAACCAATTTATTACAATACTGATTACAAATAATACAGAAGAAATGAAAACCAAACAGAAAAATAGAAGATTGCAACCTAACTTATTTGCAAACGAAAAAGTTAGGTTGCAAATCTAGCAAACAATTAAAATGCCTCTCATGTTGCCAAGTTTCGTTGTCTTCGCTAATAGTGTTCCTATAAATAATTCCATTTTCAGATTCATAGTAACAAATGTTTATTGGTCATCTTTGTTCCTGAACCTGGGCATTCAGCAAGAGCGCCACCCCCACCCTCAGGCAGCATAGTCTTTTGCATCAAGATAGTATTAAAACACACTTACACCCCAAATCTATTTCTGCATTTATTTATTAAGCATCCATGAAGCAGTTGAGGTGAGCACACGTATTACAGATAGAAAATAAAATACAGCTGGGAGTTACTGTGGGGAGCACATTAGAGTGGACGTGAACAGATTGAAAGATCCTATGCAAACTAAGTTGCATCCGGAGGCCATGGGTCACACAGGTCAATGAGGGTGAAGGGGAAACATACCAGGTCCTTAGGGAAGCATTCCCTGGCACTTATTCTGAGGGAATGTTTTGCGTCACAGAAGGATGTGGAGGAGGTGGAACCATGGCAGTGGGAAAGTATCGTGCGTGCCCATCTGATAGTGCAAGTAATGGTGCGTTTTCTAGGACTGCTTGCTGTTTTCTTCATGTGTTATGAAAAACACCTGTTGGATGCTAAGACCCTGGGCTCACACATGGTGCTGTTGAATGGTTTGGCTTCCTTGGGGATAAATCTAGATTTTCTAAGGGGATAGGTGGATCTCATGTGCTTCAAATACTCGGTATTTCTCTCTGTCACGGATTTTTGATAGAAGTTTGGCAACAGTTGAAAGATATATCAAGTGGGGAGGTTTATCCTGTGTTTTCTTACTGGGGTCGGCTTGAGAACGTTTAGTAAAAATGAATGAACCTGAATGGCCATCCTCTCTATAGGATCTACAGAAAATTAAAGTGTATCCTTTAAGAAATCAGTTCTCAGTTTACTCCTGGATATGACCCAATAATTGATAAAAGTGTCTGGATGACTTTGGCCTTCTAGTTTTTTTTTTTTTTTTATTACTAACAGCTTTATGAGATAGCTTTCACAGATGATACAAAACACCTATGTAAAGTACACAATTTGTGAAGCCATCACATTTTATCATCTTCCCCTTTAAAAATCCATTAGCAAGTAACTCCTTCTCTTCGTTGTTTCACCCCATTGTTTTTTGAAGCAGGTATTCTATTTCACGGGGAGGCTGTTAGAAAGTGGACATATAATCTTAGAGTCACCCGGAGCTCCAGTGGCGCAATCGGTTAGCGCGCGGTACTTATAATCTTAGAGTCACAAAGTTGGCTTATTTATAGAGATAAATGAAATATTCAGAGAGCTGTAACACTGAAAGTTAGTAGTTTAAACTAGGTGTGGATATGTGTGTGTAAAGCAAAATTGCTGCTCCTGTCTTGATTTCAATAAAGAAGTTATGTTTTAGTGAGAAGGTAGGATAAAATCTTAGCAAAGTAGAAACCCCTTTGAACAAGGTTTCTTACACTTTTCTCATGTGGGTGAGGAATAAACTTTTCTTTACCTTCAAGGTTCTTTTAGTTGGTCTAATAACCAAATGAACATGAGACAGGTAAGCAAGAGAAAATAACCAAATTTAATACATCTGTGTGGGAACCTCATACACATGACAGAGTCAGAGACCTCACATGCAGGAGAGATTCAGAGACAGAAAGGTAACATCCTTCCTATATAATAAAAGGCTAATATGCAAATCAACCGAACAGTGGAATGACCGGTCACTATGATGCACACTGACCACCAGGGGGCATACACTCAATGCAGGAGCTGACCCCTGGTGGTCAGTGTGCTCCCACAGGTGGAGTGCTGCTGGGCTCACAACTGGCGAGTGCAGTAGTGGTGGTGTGAGCCTTTCCTGCCTCCACGGCAGTGCTAAGGATGTCCGACTACTGTCAGTCAGACATTCCCCAAGGGCTCCCGGACTATGAGAGGGTGCAGGCTGGGCCGAGGGACAACTCCTCAGTGCACAAATTTCATGCACCTGGCCTCTAGTGGGTGTATAAGACATTCTGAGCGAAATCCTTAGAGATAAGGTGCTTTGGGGGCTAAAGGGTCATTGTAGGAAGAACAGATGCTTAGTGAATTGAAGTTTGTCCTGCTCTATAGACAGGTCAAAAGAGGTTGTCTCTAATCATCTCTTATTAAGTATGGGCAAGGCCTCTAATTCAAAATACTTTTTAAAAAATTGATTGGTTGATTTGAGAGAGAGGAAGTGTATGTGAGAGTGAGAAACATTGATTTTTTTGTTACCACTTACTTATATATTCGTTGGTTGATTCTTATGTGTGCCCTGACTAGGAATGGAACCTGCGATCTTGGTGTATTGGGATGACACTCTAACCAATTGAGCAACCCAGCCAGGTCAAGTTCTTATAGGTAGGTAGTGGAGGGGTGGGAGTTTCTCTTCTGCCAGACACTAAAGTTGCCTTTAGCTCAAAACAATACAAGTACCACAGAGGCACACCTTGGGGTGACTTGGTCTGAACTTTCACATGATCATTAGCCCAATCCCTTTGGGCTAGGTCTTAGGCAGCTGTCATTTCACTAGCATTACATTCTTTGTCATCTGGAAGAGTAAAAGTGGAAATCTCTAGAAGGCCATAAGCCCTCTAATCTCCCTCTGAAGCCACTTGAGGTGAGTGTCTTATAAGGAAAGAGGAAAGTACTGAGTGGCACCCAAAGTTTGGACACTTCCCAGAGGTATGCCTCTCTGCTTCCTATCCTACACAGCCTGACCCTGACCTGACCCTGCCTTCTCTATGAGTATTCGTAATTGTGCCAGACTAGTAGGAGAGAGTGTTAAGTGTGCTGAGAACACTTAGTATTAATATCTAACCCGTCGCTGGGAATGGGAAAAGCATTCAATTATTATCCTATTGTTAATAAAATACTATTCAATCGATCTTATTACATAAGTGTGTAGCCAATGGAGTCATCACCCAGTAAAAGTCTAAAGACTTAGGATCTGGTCCTGCTAGGTCATAGTCTACTCAGTAAAATGGGATGACTCAGCACAAGATGTGAGGATCAAATGAGATCATATAGCTTAGTATTGTTTGGAAACTATAAGACAGTACTTCTATCTATCTTTTTCTATATATACAATATATTAAATAAATTATTTCAATATGCAATCAATGCACAATTATTAATGAGCTACTTTACCTTCTGTTTTTCATACTGTCTTCAAAATCTGGAATATATCCTACAGTTACTGCACATTTTCATTAGGCCTGTCTGCATCTCAAGTGCTTAACAGGCACATATGGTCATAGCTGCAGAGTTGGGTAGCACAGGTCTCTGGGCATTAACTGATACAGTGATAGAAGTTGGTTTGGACAATGCCTTTTTTATCCCAAAGATAATCTATTTATACATGTGCTTTTAATAACTTCTAACTTGTTTCTAATTCCTAGCTCTTCTTAATCAATGCGGAAAGAATAAAGTTTCAGGAAATTCAAGAATCTAGGAAATAATATTTGTCAATTATTTTAGTACAAACCTATGGTGGGCAAGGAGGTCTACAGAGCTGAGTCTTATTTCTGCAAAACTGCCATCTGACTTTGATTTAGGACCTTTCTGATTTTATTTCTCCTGTTTAATAACATGGGGAGTCAGTTACGTGTCTTTCCAGTATACCTCATATGATAGTTACCTCAAATAAAACAGGTGTACTTCAGACACCCATTAAGCAGTAGGCTAATTTTAGTTTAAAAATCGAATGGTATCATTTCAGCCACACTAAATCTAATAGTACTATTGTTATGCCAAACCACTCACCCACTTGCATCTTGAATCTAAGCTAGGAGTAGACTCCATTTGGCATGTGCAGTGTTGATTTATGCCCAGATGTAACTAGCAATGTAGGGTCAGTTGACCCACTCCAGTTGCCACTGTATAGGTCTCACTCCAGTTGCTACTGTGTAGGTCTGGCCTTGCTACTTAGCTGTTCTCTGCACCTACAAACCACTCCTGTCCTTCTTTCATAAATACATATCTTCCCTTCACCCCAATGGGATGTGATCTACCTTTCCTCATAGACTGCCACCCCAACTTAGTGGTTAATTCAAGTGGTTTGAATTTTTCAGTAAAAACCATGTTGCTATCTTCTTCTCCCTCCATAATTTCTACCTAAACAGGGAAGACAGTGCGAATCACTTCTGGAGAACAGTTTACAAAACGTAAGCTTCCTGCTCTTACTTCCCTCTCAGTGTGGTAGAGAGAGCCCCAAGTCTTGGTTTTTAGGAGAACCTCACAACTGTCATATCATTTGAATTTCAGCCAAACATAAATATGCCAGATTAGAAAAAAAAATATGTTTCTGATGTGTTATTGTTTAGAAAACTATGCTTTTTAGAATACAGATAGCCGTGACTGGGTTGTATAGCTCTTGATGAAGAAGTTTTCAAGAACAAAGAAGGCATTTTAAGTCTAACATTACATTTCCCTTGTAAACATTGAAAAAAATATTGGCATTATTTTATTTAAAAAAATTTTTTAGACTTATTAATAGTTGCAAAAAATGGTATAGAGAATTCCTGAAATATTTTCCAAACTATAGTATAGTTGTCAAAACTAATAGATTAACATTGGTACAATGCTGTGACACTGTTAACTAAACTGTAGACTTACTAGGATTTCACTGGTTTTCACCATCTTTTTCTGTTCACAATGTGGTCTAGGGTGTCATGTTGCATTTGATTGTTATGCATCCTTAGTTTCCTCCAATCTGTGACAATGGCTCAACTTTCTGTTGTTTTTCATGACCTTGACACTCGTGAAGACTACTGATCAGTTATTTTATATAATGTCCCTCCTGATGTTTTCCCATGATTAGATTGAGGTTCTGGCATTTTGGGAAAAAAATAGAAAATTCCAGTGAATTTATCCAGGGTACATGACATCTCATTACTGATGTTAACCTTGCCAGGTTCCCAATGGAAAGTGGATTATCTTTGGAGAGAAATTTGGAGTGCAAATATCCTGTTTCTGCTCGAACTTAAACTTGGATTATGCTAATATCGTGTTTCTCCTTAAGGTTTTATTCACTGATTTTAGTATCCATTGGAAGAATTGGGTATACATTGTACTTTGTTGTTCTAATGGTAATTTGAAAAAAAATTCTTCTCATTCCTTCTATGTTTACTAATTAGAATTCTTTTATACAGAACAGCTGCCTGGTATCAGGACCTACTCATGATTACTTATTTTATTAGATGGGTTATAATCCAATACTATTGTTATTTAATTTGCTGCTCAAATTATTCCAGCTTTGGCTACTGGGACCTCTTCTTTCAGGTTGGTCCCTGCCTCCTTTTGAAATAACCACCATTCTTCTTCTCCCCCCTCTTTTAAAGTAGAATGTTCCAGACTCATTTTGCATTTTCGATACCCCAAACCTGGAATCAGCCATTCCTCCAAGACACTCACTCTGGTTCGTTCGTTCGTTCCTTCCTTCCTTCCTTCCGTCCTTCCTTCCTTCCTTCCTTCCTTCCCTCTTTCTTTGTTATAAGAAACCAAGATCTGGGCACCAGGTGTTATACTGTAGTAACTTTGAGTTTTTTAAGTTTAATAGATTTATGACCTAGAGAAAATGCCTGTCTACAAAGAGGAGCAATGCCTTAAATTTCTAACACTATAGAGGGCCTAATTAGTTGGGTTCAGTTTCTTACAGGAAAGAAATGGATTTGGCAGGGTTTAGCATTTTTCTCAAATGATGACCTATAAGTGCTTACAGATAGAATAAACAAAATGATCACATGAATTTTTATTTATTAGGCTCTTAAGAGAAAGTAGCCTTTAAAAAAACAACAACAAAAAACACCGATTAGCTTAATTAAATTATATCCTGACTATTGGCTGAATAAATGGGAAGTGGAGATATGCCTAGGCCATATATTTGAGATGTGCTGTTAACCTCAAAATGAAAAGCCAAAGTGAGAGGCAACAAGCATTTATTTGAGACCCCAAAGAAGAACTATTGTGGTAGCACCGATTTAGGCAGAAATATGAGTACTATTCTGATTAGGAGGTGAAGGCAAGGAGTATTTATGAGAAAGGAAAGGCGGATAATTATATGAATAGAAAAAGGAATTTTTATAGGTGTAGATAAGCTAACATAGTGAAGCGAATTCTCAAGGATAATAAAATAAGAAGATTGTCTTTCGGTTTCAGTTCAGTAGTCCTGATGTCTGTTTTCCAAACAGTTGGTTTGGGACACAAGGCTGCTTTGGGTCCAATCCAAAGGCTATTTTGCCAATTTTAACCTTGTAAAGGTTTGAGGAGTGAGATGTGTAAGGCAGTTCTTCTGGGATGACAACACCAACTTCATTTTGGAGTGGCTCTGTTGATATTATTTTTTACCCACGTATGAGTGTGGTAGGCAGTTAGACATGAGCAGATCAGTGACCACAGGCAGGTATAGAAGGTCATCAGGGTGGAAAGCTCTAGGTGCCTAGCAACAGGCAAAACTGGGAAAACAAGAACCTGGACCCCAGAGTAACCTTTCCTCCCGGGCATATTGCTGGTCATGTGGTTCAGACCCTGCCCTGACCTTTCCTCCCAGGGCTTGCCAATACCATGATGTTTTGATTATCTTTGCTTTGTAGTATAATTGTACGTCAGGTGGTGTGATACCTCCAGCAAGGTTTTGGTTTTTCCCCCCCCTAAGGATTGCTTTGGCTATTTGGGGTCTTTTGTGGTTTTATAGAAATGTGATGATATTTTTGTTCTATTTAAAAGGAAATCATTGGGATTTTCATGGGGATTGTGTTAAGTCTGTATATTCCTTTGGGTAATGTGATTACTTTGAGTTTTAAAAATTAAAACCATGTTTATTGAAGGTTTTCACATTTCAAGCCTGTTCACAAGCTGTTAAGTCATCTAATTTCTGACCTTAATTAACCATTTTAAAATTCATTTTAGAGAGAGAAATATCAACGTGAGAGAGAAACATTACATCAATTGGCTGCCTCCCTTGTGCTCCCTGACCAGGGATTAAATCTGAAACTTGGGTATGTGCCCTGACTGGGAATCAAACCCCACCACCTGTTGGTTTGTAGGATGACGCTCCAATCAACTAAGTCGCACTGGCCAGCATTACCCTAATATCTTTTAAAGGGGCTTTTTGTAATTTTTTTGTCTGTTTTTTTTTTTTTTTATTCTTTGAGAGACAGGAAGGGAAAAAGAGAGAGAAACATTGATGTGAGAGTGAAACATCCATTGGCTTCCTCCCACACAACCCCCACTGGGGATGGGAACTGAAACCCAGACATGTGCGCTGACCAGGAATCCTGCGGGCAACCCTTTGGTGCATGGGAGGGCACCCAACAAACTGAGCCACACCAGCCAGGGCTAATACGCAGTTTTTGTCTTCAGTTCTTTAACTATTTAACTATTGGTTTTCTTTTCTTAATTATTTTCATAATTAATTATGCATCTTCCTGAAATTTAAATATATTCACCCATTAAGGAAATATTTTGTCATCCCAAACAGTTTTGGAATTTGTCTTCTTAGCTGATTGAAGGAGCATAACCATTAGTGATATAAAGCCTGGAACTGCAGCTGTAAATTCAGAGAAACTTTTCTAGTCCCTGACTGTCTGGCTAAGGCCCTTTTTGTAGCAACTATGTCATAAACCCTAAAATTAAAAAAAAACAAAAAACCAATAACAACAATGAAAAACAAGGGATGAAGGTGATCATGTAATATGTCCTTAATCTTGAGTCAGATCATGATATACTTTTCAAGCTAGACAAGTTTAACTCCTGCTGCATGACTTTTTAAAAAATATATTTTTATTGATTTCAGAGAGGAAGAGAGAGGGAGAGATAGAAATGTAATGATAAGATAGAATCATTGATTGGCTGGCTGCCTTCTGCACACCCCCTACTGGGGATCGAGCCCACAACCTGCGCATGTGCCCTTGACTGGAATTGAACCTGGGATCCTTCAGACCATAGGCCGACACTTAATCCACTAAGCCAAACCAGCAGGGCCCTGCTTCATGACTTTTAAGTAATTTTCATACTCTTCTTATTTACTTACTAATGACCCGGTGCACGGATTCATGCACATTGAAAGGAAATTAATTAGAAGGTGGCCAGTGAGGCGGGATTGGGCGAGAAGGGTCCAACACACCCTAGAGCCAACCTCCCGAGGCCCTTCCCTGGCCAGCTGCACCTGGGGTGGCACTGTGGCTCCAAAGGCGTCTGTGGAGTGAGTGGGGTCCCTCCGATAGGTGAGGTTCCTCGGCCTGGCCTTTCAACATCCCCCGAGGGATCCTGGAGTGCAAGAGGGCACTCTGCAAAGTTGTTGTCGTACAGGGTGTGGAATGCAAATGCAAGTGTGCAGTAAACCAGATTCAGGGCGAATAGTGCCCCAGCAACAACATAACCCACAGCCAAAGGTGGAATCATGTGACCCCGCGAGGAATCGGGCTCCCTCCTCTCTGGTTTTGGGGTGTGTC
>NW_006288188.1:299647-317753 GCF_000327345.1 Myotis davidii
ATTAGTCTTTACACACATACACACACACACACACACACACACTAGAGGCCCGATGCATGAAAATTCGTGCAAGAGTAGGCCTTCCTTCCTTCCCCCGGCTGCCGGCACCGGCTTCCCTCTGGCACCCAGGACCCGGGCTTCCCTCCTCCAGCCGCCCACAGGCACTGAGGACCTGGGCTGGCTTCCCTCTGGCCCTAGCTTCATCAGGAAAAATGTCCAAAATGACGTCCAGTCTAATTAGCATATTACCCTTTTATTATTATAGATAGATTAGGTATTTAATTGAATCTAATTGCAGTGTATGCATTCATAGTTGTGTCTGCCTCCCTAATATGGTTCTAAGATTGTTCTTATCACAGTGATATGGGTTGCTCATCAGAAATGGATCTATTTTTGCAGTGCAGTTTAAAATGGACTTGTTAATGATAACGTTAATTATAACTAATGTTAATAATATCTCTTATTGTTAATGTTAATTAACAATGATTAATGTTAGTAATATCTCTTATTGAATTCAGTATATCTAAAATATTTTTACTTATACATACAATCACTATAAAAATGACTAAAGAGATATTTTGTATTATTTTTTAAAAACTTGGATTTCTATTATTTTTAATTAAGATTTAATTATCATAGAACATTAATTTCAGGTGTACAACATACTGAGCCAATAATTATATGTATTGTGAAATGATCACCACAATAAGTCTAGTTAATATCCATCACCTCGTAGTTACAAGTTGTTTTTCTTTTCTCATGCCGAGCACTGTCAAACATATAATACAGTATTATTAACTCTACTTACCCTGCTGCACATGACATCCCCAGGACTTATTTCTTTTATAACTGGAAGTTTGTAACAAGACAGACTATAAACTTACTGTTGCTTTTCTCTCTATAGAAAGGCAGACGCTCTCCAGATGTCTTCCGGAAATGACCAAGTTTTTATCCCAATGTCACAAACAAACGCCGATGGCCTCCCGGGGACCGTCCCCAATGACCAGAAGACATTTTCCGAAGGAGCCGTGTTAAGTTTCCATAACATCTGCTATCGAGTGAAAGTGCAGAGTGGATTTCTATGTCATCGAAAAACAGTTGAGAAAGAAATACTGACGAATATCAAGTATGTGCATGAACTTTTGTTTATACAGCTTTATCGACAGCAGTGAGCTCCGCAGGTTTAGCCCAATGCAAGCACAGGTGCTGTGGACATTTGTATGTATGTCCCTCATAGACACATAGACACAGGCTTTCATTTGTTTTCCTCAACTGCGAATAAAATGGTTGGATCGCATGTGAGGTATATGTATGTTCAATTTTTAAAGGAATAACCAAACTGTTTTTAAAGTGGTCGTATCATGTGCATCAACTTTTGTTTGAGAAACTGAATAATTAATGTGCCATTTAGCTTTTCCTGGGTAAGCCTCGTGGTTTAGTGGGAAGAGGCCTGGCTGTGTGACTTACAACTTCCCGACTGTGGGGATAGAATTGTAATCTCTGTCTTCAGTATTCTAATCTGTGAAAGAAAAGGTCTGTCACTGTGGTTTATGAGCCAGACACTTCAGGTACTTATGCCCTTTATGTCCTTTATGTTCTAGAAGCAAGAGTCAGGAATTTGAAAGATAACATATTGTGAAAGTACTATGGTTTTCAAATAGACTTGTTTTAAATGAGTGGCCTGTCCATACAGTCATTTATCATCTATAACAATTTACCTAATGCTTTCCCGCATTATACAGATAGGCAGAAACTACTTAAATACAAGAAAACTCTAGTTTAGCTTAAGTTATGCAGTGGAGGTCCAGCATGATAGAATTTAGGGTCCAAATCAGTGTAATACTGTGATTTTCATTCTCTTCTTCCATGAATGAATTTATCATGTGGTGGCAGAGTGAGGAGGGAACGGAGAAAGGAACCTCCTTGGGACCGCATGTCTCTATTCTTTCACAGGTGCCAGCCATGAGGATTGTTCGTGTTTTTCTGATTTCTAGAGCATTGAGCCTGATTCTTCCTCTCTGTGGAGTGGGGGCTGCATCTAGGTTTCTCGGACACCATGGCCTGTGTGTTTTGTTTAGTTAGTGTGTTTGTTTGATGGGGGAAATGATTATTCCTGGATAAAACACGCACTTTTCCAGCTCTCTGAGACTGGGGGAGTGGTATAAGAGCCCTTGGGCCAGGTATGGCCTCCAACCTGTGTAGAATCAGATGCTTCTCATGTTTTCCTGATGCGTTCTATGGGATTGTGGTCTTTTCTGTTAGTACAGCCACTGCTCCCAGGAGGCTAGGACATGACAAGAAGGGGAGAAACATTTTGCATGTGGTTGAGGAAGAAAGAACAGGGACCTGGGATTGGTTGGGTGGTGGTGAGGTAGGGGCTGTGTGGAGTTGATAGAACTTTCTTCATGCAGCAGCACATACTGTCATGCCTGCTTCCTTGTTGCTTTGTTGTATTGGTTAAGAAACTCTGAACAGGAAAATAAGGAGAGGTAGGTAGTCACAAAGCTTTTATCTTTTACTACATGCCTAGATAGAAGTGACTCACCTTGTTTTTTGTTTTTAAATCCTCACCTGAACCCGAGGACATGTTCATTGATTGGAGAGAGAGAGGAAAGGAGGGAGGGAAGGAGGGGGAGAGAGAGAGAGAAAGAGGGGGGGAGGAGAGAGAGAGAGAGAGAGAGAGAGAGAGAGAGAGAGAGAGAGAGAGAGAAAGGAAGGAAGGAAGGAAGGAAGGAAGGAAGGAAGGAAGGAAGGAAGGAAGGAAGAAATCTGTTGCCTCCTGGTATACATTTATCTTGCTTATGGTTTAAAGCTAGTAGATTAATAGCTAAATACCCTAAAATTGTCATATGTTTAAGACTTCATAATGTTTTTATGGTTCAATGGTATGCAATCTGCAATGCATGAGTTATCTTTATGTGCATTGTTATGTTCATAAAAACTCAAGTCAAATCTACTTTTAGGTATGTACTAGTGGCCCAGTGCATGGATTCCTGCACATGGAAAGGAAATTAATTAATCCCTCTGGTGCAGGGACTAACGCAGGTAGTCCAGGGACTAATGCAGGTGGTCCCAAGTGGTGGTCAGTAGAGCGAGACTGGGCAAGATGGGCCAGACATGCCCTGGAGCCAACCTCCCGTGGTCCCTCGTCAGCCGGCTGCACCTGGGCTGGCACTGCGGCTCAAAAAGCATCTGTGGAGTGAGCAGGGTTCCTCTGGCAGGTGGGGTCCCTCATCCTGGCCTCTGGGGATCAGGCCAAAACTGGCTGTCTGACATCCCCCAAGAGGCCCTGGAGTGCAAGAGGAATTGTGAGGAATCGGGCTCCCTCCTCTCTGGTTCTGGAGTGCATCACCTGAGAACCACTGCGGCCAAGTGACCACAGCTTGGCAGCTCCTGCCTTGAGCGTCTGCCCCCTAGTGGTCAGTGCATGTCATAGGTATTGGCTGGTTGGACAGTCCCTTAGCCTTTTATATCTATGTAGATAATTTTTTATGTTTTGATTACTGTTTACATACAATATTATCTTAGTTTCAGGGGTACAACCTAGGGATTGGACATTTATATACCTTCAGAAGTGACTGCCCTGATAAGTCTCATAGGGCATCAGCATTGTCTTGCTTACTCATATTTCTGGTTTAGGCATCCGTGAGAAAGGTCATCTCTTTTATTCAATGTTGTGTTTCTAATTTTTCTCTTATCTGCTGGGGTTTCAACTAAACAGAGCTACTGAGATGGGAGAAAGGTTGTTCTCATTTATCTTATTTTTTACTTTCTTTTGGTAGCACCACCACCATTCACAATAGTAATAATATTCTAAAAAAACTGATGAGAAGCTAGATATTTGTTTTTCCTTTGGACAGTTTATAACTTCACTTTTAGAACTAAGTAGCCAGAACCTGATGTCCTCTGCACAGGAAAGAAGATAAAATCTGACAATGAGAATTCCAAAAGATGAGATTTTACTACCTCATCAAAAATCATTCTGTTATGTTTAGTTTGTGTCCATACCTAGCATTTGGGCTTTTTCTCATCAATGCTGAAGATCTATGGGGGAAAAAAATCCATTCCAATAGATGTTCATATCATATAATCTCCAAGGAAATTCATTATACTATTGGGAGATTTTAAAAATTAATAATTTATTGTGAAATAATTTCAAACTTAACCATTGTGGGAACATAACCCTTTTAGCCAGATTCCCCACCTGTTAACATTTCACCACAATTTGCTAGTCATTTTATATATTAGATAACTCATTGTCATTGGCATTGTTCTGAAGCATTTGAGAGCTGTTTGTACCCTGCTCTATTATTCCTAACTCCTCCAGTTCTGTTTTTCAGAGATGAGGACCCTCTCCTATGTAACCTCTCAGTCATTGTCTGAGTGGTTGCTAAACCTCATAATAGCTGCAGTGGTGGGTCCTTAGGGGCTGTTGGCCACCATGCTCTTCACATAGTTGACTGACCATCACATCATGTCTCCTCAGTCTCATCCAACCTGGTATTTTCCCGTCTCTCTCTCCAGGTGATTTAATCTTTTTAAATTAATCCTCACCTGAAGGTATGCTTATATTGACTTTTAGACAGAGAGAAAGGGAGAGAGAGAGAAACATCGATCCATTGCCTCCTGTATGCGCCCCGACCAGAGCTCAAACCTGCAACTTAGGTATGTACCCTGACCAGGAATCAAACCAGAAACCTTTTGATGTTTGGGACTGCACTCCAACCACCTGAGCCACCGGGCCAAGGCTGATGTTAATCTTGATCACCTGGTCATGTTGGTATCTGCCAGCTTTCACCACAATGTCACCATTTTCCCCTATGTCATTAATAAATATGTTGAGGGGTGTGCACATGGAAAGGAAATTAATTAATCTCTCTGGTGCAGGGACTAACGCAGGTAGTCCAGGGACTAATGCAGGGGTGTGCACATGGAAAGGAAATTGATTAATTAATTAATTAATGTTACCCTGACATTATTCCAAAACCCTATTTTTCGTGAAACCTGAACTCACCAGCTTCAGCCCTATTGATGTCTCTGGCCTGAATGAGCAATAACTATCACTGTGACAGTTACCACAGGGTGATTTTCTATTTTCATCTTGCTGTTCTGTGTGGATTAGTTTGCATTCCACTAAAAGGGTAACGCTTTGTTCTTCAGCTCTTCGTTCATTTATTTATTTTAGTATAGACTCATGGATTCATGTTATATTCAGTCCTATCCAATAATAATATGTTATCATCGTTAATCTTGATACTGTTATTGTTTCTGATTTGATCAGTGGGAGACCTTTCAAGGTAGGTTCTGTGTTTTATTTTTTTAATTCATTCTTTTGACACATTCTTTTCTTTGAGTATTTTGTTGGCACAATAAGAAGTTCCAGACTCACTGAACTTACCCCACCTGGTTCCTTTTTATGAAGTTTTGCATTTACTAACTGAGATCTGGGTGTTTGGAGTGTTCATTGGTATTGGGATGGCAAAGCTCCTAGGCCTTCTCAGTGGACAGACCTAGGAAACATATGTATGTGTACATAGATACATCTAAACCTTTTTATATCTGTCTGTGTATATAGATCAAAACCCATGACCTCCAATTCTGATCTAATATCCCAGAGTTATTTCCACATTTCCATGTTTGTAAAACATCTTCTCAAAAAGTGAAAAATCTGACTCTCACTATCCTAATATCCTAAATGATTTGCTCAGTTGATTTTTTTAGAGATAGAGAAAAAAACAACAACACATCAATCTAGGAGAGAGATATCAATCAGTTGCCTCCCATATATGTCCTGACTGGGTATCGAACTGGCAACCTTTTGATGCCCAGGACAATGCTCCAACCAACTGAACCATACTGGCCAGGGTTCAGTTAATTTCCTAGTTCCTTAATATAAGCAATCTCCCCACCCTCCAGCTGTCCTCTCTCTTCCTCCCACCTCCCTTTGCAGCCTATGATCTTGGGTGCTGGCCATTGCTGCTCCTCCACCCAGCACTTCCATCACTTTTGCACTAAGAGGGGAGGTTATGTCTAATAGAAACGACTGATACATTATGTGAACATGATAGAATAGTGAATGTATCTAAGTTTTCTTTCCAGTCAGTATGCCTGTTTTGCATAAGTTTTTTTTATACTTCTTATTGTGTTTTTTTTAAACATTTGGTTTTTCCTGTAAGTAATTAATTCTAAAAATTCAAAGACTCATTTACTCAATTGATTTTTTAATCTTTATTGTTGAAAGTATTGCATATGTTCCCTTCTAGCTTCACCACCCCGTTGTCTGTGTTGATGGCTTATGCATACATGCATGCAAGGTCTTTGGTTGATCACTTCCCCCCTCTCCTGCCTTCTCTCTGAGATTCCCTGTTCTGTTCTATGCTTCCGTGTCTCTGAATCTATTTTGTTCATCAGTTTATTTTTTCATTTATTCAACTAATTTTTAACATCTGTTAGAGGTCTGATATTGTGCAAGATTCTAGTGACAGAGGTATGTTCTCTGTTCTCTGCAACCTCTAGTCCAATGGGGATTCGGGCAACTAAAGTACTTCACTGTGTTGCTCTGCTGTGATACAGGGATTAAGAGACATGGAAGCTACCACCCTAAATTGGAGGGCCAGGGCCGTGGGGAGAGAGAAAGTAAAGATTGTATGTGAGTGAGTGTGTGTGTGTGTGTGTGTGTGTGTGTGTGTATGTGTGTGGGGCAGGGTAGGGAGGGACAATGCTCCAAGCTCTGGGAATGGCATTGACTTCTCACCTATTAAATGAGATTTATCATTATTCACTAAGATGCAATAGATATGACAGGAATCCTGTAGCTAGGTTTCATTTCTTGTATTCAGTATTCCCTGCATATTATGGGATGGTGATGAAAAAGAATGACAGTGTTCTTGTTGCAAAGTTTTACAATATAGTGAGGGAGACTTTCAGGCACATAAATGCTATATAAATCAATAAAGAAGGGTGGGGAATAGGCTTTGAAGGCGGGTGGGGTGGGGTGGGGTGGGGCAACAAGGGAATTGCATACTAAAGACTAGAACAGGTCAGCAAACATTTTATGATAGTGAATATTTTCATTGTGATGGGTCACGCCTATGTGTTGTAACTACTCATCTCTGTCACTGTAGCAGGAAAGCAGCCGTAGACATAAATGGGTGAGTGCGGCTCTGTTCCACTAACACTGTTTTTGAAAGCAGAAAACGCGACCACCTGTAGTTTGCTGATCCCTGGACTAGGATGTAGAATCCAAGAAGGCTAGAACTTTTTTTTTTATGTTTATTGATTTTTAGAGAGAGAGGAAGAGAGAGAAATATTGACATGAGAGTAAAACATCAATCAGCTGCCTCCCCAATGTCCTCTACCATGGATCGAGCCTGCATCCCAGCATGTGCCCTGACTGGAAATCGAACAAGTAACCTTTTGGTGCATGGGATGTGCCCAACCAACTGAGCCACACCAGCCAGGGCTGGCTAGAACTTTTATGCTGAGTGTCTTGTACACACATAGACACTGAATAATTGTGTTGAGTGAATGGAGGGAGAATTAGCCACTGTTCCAAACTGGGACTCTTGCAGCTAGGATTGTCCTTTGTTTTCTAGAATGCTAGGGTTTAGTGCCAAAGGAAGCCAACTCAGGTACCTGTAAAATTCTTTGTCTGAGAACGTTCACATTCATTTTTGGGTTAATCATTTAGGATTGCTTGGTTTTTATTTGAGTAGAGATTTTTAAAGCCTGGAAAGGTTTTCTGGCAAGGAAGGAAGTCTTAATGCATAACAAGCTTATCTCTCGTCACTTTAGAAACAGTTTGTAGGTAGCTGTCAATGCAGAAGGTACGTGAAGAACTATAGATAAATGCATCTTAAAAGTTCACCCATGCCAGAACCGGTTTGGCTCAGTGGATAGAGCGTCGGCCTGCGGACTGAAAGGTCCCAGGTTCGATTCCGGTCAAGGGCATGTACCTTGGTTGCGGGCACATCCCCAGTGGGGGGCGTGTAGGAGGCAGCTGATCGATGTTTCTCTCTCATCGATGTTTCTAACTCTCTATCTCTCTCCCTTCCTCTCTGTAAAAAATCAATAAAATATATTTAAAAAAAAAAAAGTTCACCCAACCATTAGCATGTCTTATTACATCAGGGGGGAAAGGTCACTTAAAGAATAAGATATTTTTCTGTTTTAGAGCTTATGTCTGCTTTACCTAACTCATTGCATTTGTCCAATGTTTCAGTGAGAGGCCCCTCAGTTAAGGAGCAAAATAGAAGGTAAATTGCACCCTAGCACCCACCAGGCATTTTACACTCATGACAGTTCTGACACAACAGGCAGGCAGTGCTGAGATCCTCCTGGATTGGCGCACTGAGCACAGCTGCACTGTGATGTCTATCACTCACGACAGCTGTACATCATAGTGTTTGCCCTGTGAAAGTCACTGTCTGGGCATGAAATAGCCTTCTGTTTGCACCTTCCACTGGAATAGATCCTGGATTCTCTGGGGAGTAAATTATGATTTACCTACCAATGCCACAGACATTGGGCATAGATTTTTAAAATATATTTTATTGATTTTTTTACAGAGAGGAAGGGAGAGGGATAGAGAGTTAGAAACATTGATGGGAGAGAAACATCGATCAGCTGCCTCCTGCACACCCGCTACTGGGGATTTTGCCCGCAACCAAGGTACATGCTCTTGATCAGAATCGAACCTGGGACCTTTCAGTCCGCAGGCTGATGCTCTATCCACTGAGCCAAACCGGTTAGGGCTAATACGTTTTTATTGATTTCAGAGAGGAAGGGAGAGGGAGAGATAGAAACATCAATAATGAGAGAGAACAATTGATTGACTGCCTCCTGCACACCCCCTACTGAATTTTGTGAGCATTAAAACCTGGTAAGGTTTTCTTTTTAACATCTGATGTGCTTTTTCTAGCCATTAAATTTCTACTTCAGTTATGTTGTTTCTTTATTTGACTAGATTTGAGCAGTGAGAGCATTAATACTGGTGGTTCTAGAAATCCATGTAGAAGTTGAATAGGTAGCAAATAATTATCACCTAACACTACTCAAGACCCGTGATGTACTTTACATTGTGTTAAGAGAAGTAAGCGTAACAGATGTTTTACCAGAATCTTTTATTTCAAGGAAATGTGAACATTTGCGTGTCCTTTTCCAAAATGTGTATATAGTTTAGAGAATAAGTAAAGGAATTTAGAGGGACCTGAGCCATTTTTCCTACAGATGCTGACTAGTGATGACATCCTTTGTGTACTAGACTTCTATTAATTGATAGTTTGGTTTCCTTTTCCTTTATAAGTTTGTTTGTGCTTGTTTCCTGTTTGATTTCATCACCTTTCATTGAGTATATTTAATGCGGACTATAAATTTTTAGAACTAGTTTTAAAGTGAACCAGTAAATCAGTCTGTTTCTGCATTTGCAGTGGGATCATGAGACCTGGCCTCAACGCCATTCTGGGACCCACAGGTGGAGGCAAATCTTCGTGAGTATAACAGAGTATCAGTAAGCGTTTCCTTTGCATTTTTAATGTGCTTTTACAGATCACTTTTACGAGGGCAGGTATTAATTGAATATTTGCTGCATGTCTAGTCTGGGTCTAGGCACTGTGGCTCACATGCAGCTGTGCCAGTTGTGGTTCTATCCTGAGGAGCAGGAAGTCTTAGTAGGGCAGCTTTACTCACAGGATGTGATAGCTGATGGCATACAGCTGTCATCTATGATGTGAGCTAATGAGGAGGAAAAGGAAGGGGATGACTTAAAAGTGAAGAGATGGAGCCAAGGGCATAAGTGAAGACTTACATCTCAGCTAAAGGAGCACATTGCCTGTGTTGGGACCCAAAGGTCAGGCAACTTGGAGGGCTGTTGGGGAGGTCTGTGCTGGATCAGCCAACAGTGCATTGTTTTCATGGTTTGGGGCTTTATTGTAGCATAGAGTAGACAAAAGGAAGTTGAGAATTTAAAAATTATATAATTATAGTTGAACCCTAGACCTTCTTGATCAGTTCATTTTCTAACTTGAGTGGAATTTGCATTCAGAGTAGCTGAGAGATATAGACTGAATTGGAGAGAAAAACTCACCATACATGTCCTTTTATAGGTTGTTAGATATCTTAGCTGCAAGGAAAGACCCACTGGGATTATCTGGAGATGTTTTGATAAATGGAGCACCTCAAACTGCCAATTTCAAATGCAACTCAGGTTATGTGGTACAAGTAAGTATTCGTAGATTTCCCTTTTCGATTTCTTCTGTCTGGACAAGTGCCTTGGCCAGGTCTCCTGGTCCCACTGCTCAGTGTGCTTCCCACTGGCTACACAATATGAGCATAGAACCAACTTTATTTATTCCAGCTATATGTAATCTCCCGTAATCTATAAAATAATGTTAAATGAAAAGGCAAGGAGAATCTAGAATATGACACCTATAAGTTCAATCATATCAATTCTAGTTGTCATATTCCCAAAAGACTCTACCGTTTTACTTTTTTCCCTACCTTCCCCTCTCTCCCTGTCCTAACTTAGAAATATATTTTGTCAAAGCCTTCTATAAAGCAGTCTGGAAATGTCTGCTAGTAGTAATCATAATTACCTCTGTTCTATTCGGGTGTACAGAAAGGGAATGAGAATTATTCCATCAGGGTTGCAGCTATCTGAATATGGAGTTATTGGTATAATTTGTGTAATTACAAGTTTGTCATTGGCTAGAACTTTCCCGCAGGCATGTTATTCTTGTGGATTAAGTTGTATATACTGAAGACTGATGGTAGTAGAAAAGACCTGATATGTCTTGTTTTGCCTTCAGGATGATGTTGTGATGGGAACTCTGACAGTGAGAGAAAATTTACAGTTCTCAGCAGCTCTTCGTCTTCCATCAACTATGAAGAATCATGAAAAAAATGAACGGATAAACATGGTCATTCAAGAGTTAGGTTTGGCTAAAGTGGCAGATTCCAAGGTAATGAGGACACAACTGATGGGGTCATTGCCAGCAAGTAGGACCTCCCCTGTGTGGGTAGTGTTACTCTTATTCAGAAGTTTCTATAATGTGTGCGGTTAAAAGTGGCTGCTTTCTGTAATGATGAGAAAAGTGACTCGTTACATAATATGAAGGTGGATATTAACCAGGAAAAAGAAATTTAAAAATGATTGAGTCCTGGAGGGAAGTATGGCCCTGTGGGCTGGTAGGTAAAAGTGTTCTTGCAAAGACTACATGTCCCTTCCCTGTGATGGCAGTGCTTGCTCCTCCCCCTCACTAACTGTGTAAGTCCCGTCTCATTCAGTGTCTGTTCACTAACTTTCATTGTTTTGTTTTCTCTTCCTCCACCCTTTGTTTTTTTATTTGTTTTGTTTTGTTTGTTTTGTTTTTAGATATTCTTCTTCTCTTCCTCCAGGATTTCTAGGCAAAATAAGTTGAAAGCAGTTGTTCTCTCCCTTAGAATAAATTTATCAAATTGACTGAAATAATACATAAAGATGTTTCAATTTTTATGAAATTTTAAACACAACAGAAATGTAGAGAGAATAGTCTGATTGCTATAGTTATGACATGATTGCAGTGTAATTAATATACTGGATTTCCCAGTTGTTAACATCTTTTTTCAGGAATGGGTTTAGTTTTTTATTTCTGAAATATTTTAAAGACAGTTATAAATGTCACATTTCACCCCTGAGTTCTTACTATGCTCTATTTATTTACTTATTTATTTTTAATCCTCACCCAAGGACATACTTAGAGAGAGAGAAGTAGGGAGGGAGGGAAGGAGGGAGGGAGGGAGGGAGAGAGAGAAAGAGAGAGAGAGAGAGAGAGAGAGAAACATCAATGTGAGAGAAAACATTGATGGGTTGCCTTCAGTACGTGCCCTGACTGGATTCAAACTTGCATTGCTTTGGTGCACAGGACTGCGCTCCAACCAGCTGAGCCCCTCTGGCCAGGCTATGCTTTTTTTTTTTTTAAAAAATATATTTTACTGATTTCTTACAGAGAGGAAGGGAGAGGGATAGAGAGCCAGAAGCATCCATGAGAGAGAAGCATGGATCAGCTGCCTCCTGCACACCCCCCACTGGGGATGTGCCCGCAACCAAGGTACATGCCCTTGACCGGAATCGAACCCGGGACCCTTGAGCCCGCAGGCCGAAGCTTTATCCACTGAGCTAAACCGGCTCTGGCATATGCGTCTTTTTAAAAAAGGACATTTGCCTGTGTTACTGCAATACCATTATCAACTAACATAATTAAAATCTTAATATCAACTATGTAGATCCCATATTTTTCCAGTTATTTTTAAATGTATTTTATAGCTCAATTTTTAATAGGATCTAATCAAGGGCATGAGTAGCATGTGATTATTATCTCTTTGGAGACTTTTACTATAAGAGTTGTTTCCCACCTCCTGCCTCACCCAGCCCTTCCTGCTCCTCTACCACACACAGTGACACTTACTAGTTGAAAAGATTGCGCCAGTCACCTGTAGAATATTCTGCCTCTGAATTTGTCTGAAAGAATGAGTCAGGAATGATGTGGTGTGTTAGAGTATAGATAGGGTCAATTTGGGAGGCCTTATGGTGATTTTAGAGGTGCTAATGTGGGTGATAGAAAGTGACCATCCACATTACCTGCCAAGGCCTAGTTTTTTAGTCCGATGGAGGACTTCTTTTGGTGGGGGAGAAAGGGAGGGGTGTAAGGAGACTAATATATTATAGATGCTGTCACCTATTCATCTCCTATCTTTATCATCCTTTGTGGATTGTGCTTTCATTATGTCAGGGCCATGTCTTTAAATTCTAACTTCTGATCTTAAAACTAAATATTGGACTTGAAAGGGAACATATAGAACTGTTGAAAGCATAGGTTTCTTATCTGGCTTAGCCAGGAACCTGCTTTGACCTGCACCTCAGTTTACTTGTCTAATTAAAGAGAAACCTACCTCTTCTCCAAGATACTCATTTACTTGCAGTTTAGAATATATGAGGACACCAGACAGAGTGCCTCTTATAGGGTTGGCACTTGTTAGCAGCTCAACAAACAATAGTGCCTGTGGTTGTTTCTGTTAATAATGATAACATTTGTGTGTTAGGTTGGAACTCAGTTCACTCGTGGTGTGTCTGGAGGAGAAAGAAAAAGGACTAGTATTGGAATGGAGCTTATTACTGATCCATCCATCTTGTTCCTGGATGAGCCCACAACTGGCCTAGACTCAAGCACAGCTAATGCTGTCCTTTTGCTCCTGAAGAGGTAAGCGCTAAGGGAACATCGTTCTCACATTCATCCAACATCTGATGCCCTGCTATGTACCAGGTATGAATCTTGGTGCAGGGGAATCAGCAATGAGCACAACACACAAACATTTCTCCCTTCTTTGTTGGAGGGGAACAGTCAATTAGCAAATATAAGTGTTTCAAGAAAAATGAAGCAGGGTAAGAATATAGATAGGGAAGGCTGATATGGCGGAGGAGGGAGGTGCCATATTACATAGCAGGATGGTCAGGGAAGACCTCACTGATGTACCATGTGAGCTGTGAGTGAGATCTGGAGATCTGATGAAGAAAGTTCTCATTGGAGGGAACAGCCAGTGGCCCTGAGGCGAGCTGTGGCCTTGACTAGGATATTTGACTAGGATGGTAGGGGTGAGGTGTTAAGAAGTGTGTGGATTCTGGGTTTATTTTCAAGATAGAACCAACAGGATTGGCTCATGAAGTGGACATGGGGTGGGATTATTGAGAATGACATAAGATTGATTTACTGACCTGATCCTTTTTGAGACAGAACAAACTTGTACACGTGCTAGCATATAGTAGGTACTTAGAAAATGTTTCAATTGAAATGATCCTATATAATAAAAGGGTCATATGCAAATTGAACCTAATGGCAGAATGACCAGAATGACCACTCAACCAGTTACTATGAGGTGCACTGACAACCTCTCTGTCCCTTCCCCTGGCTGGCAGGCTGCCATCGCCCAATGGCGAACGGGGAACCAGGGGTGGGTAGTGGCAGGGGGTGTGTGGCACCAGGCTAAGGCTCCCACCTTGCTGGTCACCCCACATACAGAGGGCGACCCATGGTGGGGGCAGGGCCAGTAAGTGGGCAGGAATGGCCAACCTCTCGGTCCCTCCTCCCCGCCAGTATGCTCTGATTTCGCGATGGCAAACAGGGAACTGGGGGTAAGTGAGGGGGTCAGGCTGGCTTCTGGCAGCCGGGGAAGATGGCCCTGATCTCAGCAAGACCTAGGGGCTATACCCACGTATGAATTTCGTGTACCGGGCCTCTAGTTCTATTAAAAATACTTTTACTTATGATAGTTTTTGAATAGTACTTTTGGCCTTTGTTTCTTTGACACATAAGTAATAAATCCTGTGTAAAGGTTGTTTAGCAATGTTTTGGCCATGGGCCAACAAATCCCAGCCCTGCCCCTTATCAATTGTGACACCTTGGGCCAGTTGCTTAACCCTCTAGACTTTATCTGTAAAAGGAAGGTTATAAGACTATTGGTACTATCAGTACTGCCTTATTGTCTCATAACAATATTGTGAAAGTTCAGATGAGGTTATCTATAAATATTTAAAAAGATATAGTAAATCTTCAGTAATGTTAATTTTACTATTAGGACAGAAGAATGAACACCAATTTCTATAGAAACAAGGACATACAACCATTGTTTTAATATTTAGTCCATAATAAGCTGTCATACTTGAACATACTTACAAGTTACCTGGGTGCTTGTTAAAAATATGGATTTCATAGACCCAATAGGTCTGGGAAGACTGTCCAGGAATCTGTAGTTTTAATGCTCTAGTGGATTCTAGACCATTCATGGGACACACTTTAAGAAACTTTAGTCTTGAGTGAAGGTGGGGCTTTGGTTGTGGACTCTGAGTGGACCCTGCCTGGGTGGCCGCAGTAGTTCTAGGGGGAGACCCCGAGCCCTGAGCATGTCTTCCCTAAACAGACTGAGGAACTAGGGCCACGCCAGGGCCCTACAGAAAGCACTGGAGTTTGGAGCAGTGAGGAGCCTGAGGAAAAGCCGGAAGAAACCAGGACTGGCCCAACTGGCTACTCCTACCAGCCCCTAAACCAAGATCCTGAACCAGAGGAGGTGGCGCTGGCACCAGCAGGGGATAGAGAAGATGTAGTTGCTGATATCTGGGATCAGATACAAGCCCTGGGGCTTTATTTGCCAGACCCATCATTAGAAAGTAAGGGAGATGAGGGAGCTACAGCACTGAGCGACCGCAGCTCTAGTCCCATGAACCCAGAACATGTAGAGCTGGTGAAATGGAGGATGGCTGGATTAACCCTGCCTGCACCAGGAGCAACTGCCCGGGATGGGGAGATACAGACGCCCAGGAGAAGACATGGAACAGAAGACCCTCCAAGCCCGGCAGCATCCCCTTCCTGGAAGTGACCACCTGGGACGCTGCCTAGACCCTGCAGTCCAGACTGGAACCAGCACAGGACTGAACACATCCCTGGTTCCTTCCTCCCCCTCTGCCTTTCCACATCAAGGCAAATCAGACTTGTCAGAGACCCACTTTACTCCATTCTGTACATTTGGGGACATCGGTGCAAGCCCAACCCACTGTAGCATGTATCGCTCTGGAGAATAAAGCACCCTATGTACATAGCCAAAAAAAAAAAAAAAAAGAAAGGAAAAAAAAGGAAAGTTCAGTCTTTCATAACAGGGTTGAATATAGATCCCTTAACTATCAGAGAGAATATGAGATATGATGTTAGTAAGAGAAAATCAAGTTGAACCAGGAAGAAATTAGCTAAAGGTAGGAATAAACTTTTTTTTGATCCAGATGTTGAATGACTCATTATTTTCTCACTTTTACCTTAGGATGTCTAAACATGGACGAACCATCATCTTCTCCATTCATCAGCCTCGTTACTCCATCTTCAAGTTGTTTGATAGCCTCACCTTATTGGCCTCAGGAAAAATGATGTTCCATGGGCCTGCTCAGGAGGCCCTGGGATACTTTGCATCAGTTGGTATGGTCACCTTTTCATGCAGTGAGATCCTTCCTTAATAGAATCCTGAAAGAGAGCGGGGAGGTGGTCAGAGTGCTGCTTGATCTTTGAGTAGAGAGAACATGGTTTCCACCACTCCAGACCATCTTTGGTCAGTTTGGTGCTAGAATTTGTCTTCATTAAGGTCTCTTTTTTGTCTGTTTGAATATGCATGCATACTTTGTGTATGTGTAGGACTACTTCTACTGAACACTATAGTGTTCTGCTTACCAGCTCTAGTGCCCATTTCCTAACAGTTTAATATGTTAGCCTCATAATCAGTTATTAGTCTAACTGAACATTTTTGGAAAGGCCTAATACCGCCCTTTCCCCCCAAATCATTTGTCTTCTTAACCATATATATAATAGATCAAGCTGTATCATTTTTGCCCCTGCATGGGATGTTGGTCTGCCTCTATGAGGATTTATGGAGATGCTACTTAATTTTGTAGTAATATTTGATTGAAGATTTAGTCCTTGAGTGGATATGAGTGACTTACCAGTCAATAGAATGACTACTTCTGAATCTTACTTTAATGGACCAATATTTCTGACAGTTCTGGGTTGCCTGGTTCTATTTCAGATGACAAGGTATAATTATTATTATTATTTTATTTTTTAAAATATATTTTTATTGACTTCAGAGAGGAGGAAGGGAGAGGGATAGAGAGTTAGAAACACTGATGAGAGAGAAAAATTGATCAGCTGCCTCCAGGGAGAATATAAAAACATCAATGATGAGAAAGAATCATTGATCGGCTGCCCCACAACTGGGGGGTTGAGCCTGAAACCCAAGCCTATGCCCTGACCAGGAATCAAACCATGACCTCCTGGTTCATATGTCGATGCTCAACCACTGAGCAATGCAGGCCAAGCTTTTATGACTCATGCAGTCTGCTTCATTTTAGAGATATTTGATATTATTATAGATGATGCTCTATGACCCTAACTATAGTTTTAAATATTCCCTAGCTATCTTTTAAAAATTGTTCTTGTACAATCTCTGTTACTTTGTAAAATCAAGGATACTTGCGTTGGGGATTGTAGGGGAGATGAATCTGAGAGAAGACTATAGGCCAAGTGGAGCTCAGAAGAACAGGCACAAGAAGCGAAGGTAAAGCGTTCAGGTGTGCCATGCTGGGCACGTCCTCTTGAGAGCGCTGCTCTGGTGACTTGTTCTCTTTGCTGGAACTATAGCAGCACAGGGGGTAATAATTTGGACCTGAATTCAGTAGGTGGAGAAGCAGTCATTGCTAAAGTGGGTACTGGCATTGAGGTAGTCACTAGCTGATCCCAGAGAGCGAACATACTCTTGGCTTCTCCCAAATACGATCCTGCCGTGCCTTAGCTGCCATTGCCTTGTTTTAAGGAGCATTAGTCCAAGTTGCAGCTTTTTTTTTTTTTTAAACATATATATTGTTTTTCTTGTTTGCCTGGGTTGCCTTCTTCTGTAGGTCACCACTGTGAGCCCTATAATAACCCTGCAGACTTCTTCCTGGATGTCATTAATGGAGACTCCTCTGCTGTGGTATTAAACAGAGAGGTCGAAGATGGCGAAGGTATGTGAATCTGTCAAGAGTCACAGATTATTGCCTAATTGAACTGCCTGAAGTTCAGCAGTATGGCAGCTCATTGAAATGTAGTTTTGTGAATTTATATAACATATAAATTTAATGATGCCCTCTGATACCAGTTGTCTTAATCCATTTGAGCTGTTGTAACAAGAATACCGCAGGCCAGGTGGCTTAAACAATAGTCATTTATTTCTCACAGTTTCAAGTGCTAGGAGACTGTTGTCTCTTGGGGCCCCAAGGCCTGGTTAATAGCTGGACTACCATCTCCTTGCCTGGTGGAAGTGGAGAGGGGACTCTTTTAAAAGGGCACTAATCTCATTCAGGAGGGCTCCACCCTCATGATGTAACCACTCCTCAAAGTCCCCACCTTCAAATAACATCACATTTGGGATAGAGTTTCAGCATATAAATTTGGGGGGAATACATGTATTCAGTCTTTAGTATCAGTCAACACAGATTTTGTTGCCCATGAGTGCTGTGATATGATAGTGTCAGTTCTAAGGGGAGTTTTCATAAAAAATA
>NW_006288188.1:321016-323803 GCF_000327345.1 Myotis davidii
ATACATGCATACTTTGTGTATGTGTAGGACTACTTCTACTGAACACTATAGTGTTCTGCTTACCAGCTCTAGTGCCCATTTCCTAACAGTTTAATATGTTAGCCTCATAATCAGTTATTAGTCTAACTGAACATTTTTGGAAAGGCCTAATACCGCCCTTTCCCCCCAAATCATTTGTCTTCTTAACCATATATATAATAGATCAAGCTGTATCATTTTTGCCCCTGCATGGGATGTTGGTCTGCCTCTATGAGGATTTATGGAGATGCTACTTAATTTTGTAGTAATATTTGATTGAAGATTTAGTCCTTGAGTGGATATGAGTGACTTACCAGTCAATAGAATGACTACTTCTGAATCTTACTTTAATGGACCAATATTTCTGACAGTTCTGGGTTGCCTGGTTCTATTTCAGATGACAAGGTATAATTATTATTATTATTTTATTTTTTAAAATATATTTTTATTGACTTCAGAGAGGAAGGGCGACAGGGAGAATATAAAAACATCAATGATGAGAAAGAATCATTGATCGGCTGCCCCACAACTGGGGGGTTGAGCCTGAAACCCAAGCCTATGCCCTGACCAGGAATCAAACCATGACCTCCTGGTTCATATGTCGATGCTCAACCACTGAGCAATGCTGGCCAGACTATAATTACTTTTTTATGACTCATGCAGTCTGCTTCATTTTAGAGATATTTGATATTATTGTAGATGATGCTCTATGACCCTAACTATAGTTTTAAATATTCCCTAGCTATCTTTTAAAAATTGTTCTTGTACAATCTCTGTTACTTTGTAAAATCAAGGATACTTGCGTTGGGGATTGTAGGGGAGATGAATCTGAGAGAAGACTATAGGCCAAGTGGAGCTCAGAAGAACAGGCACAAGAAGCGAAGGTAAAGCGTTCAGGTGTGCCATGCTGGGCACGTCCTCTTGAGAGCGCTGCTCTGGTGACTTGTTCTCTTTGCTGGAACTATAGCAGCACAGGGGGTAATAATTTGGACCTGAATTCAGTAGGTGGAGAAGCAGTCATTGCTAAAGTGGGTACTGGCATTGAGGTAGTCACTAGCTGATCCCAGAGAGCGAACATACTCTTGGCTTCTCCCAAATACGATCCTGCCGTGCCTTAGCTGCCATTGCCTTGTTTTAAGGAGCATTAGTCCAAGTTGCAGCTTTTTTTTTTTTTAAACATATATATTGTTTTTCTTGTTTGCCTGGGTTGCCTTCTTCTGTAGGTCACCACTGTGAGCCCTATAATAACCCTGCAGACTTCTTCCTGGATGTCATTAATGGAGACTCCTCTGCTGTGGTATTAAACAGAGAGGTCGAAGATGGCGAAGGTATGTGAATCTGTCAAGAGTCACAGATTATTGCCTAATTGAACTGCCTGAAGTTCAGCAGTATGGCAGCTCATTGAAATGTAGTTTTGTGAATTTATATAATATATAAATTTAATGCATATAAATTTAATGATGCCCTCTGATACCAGTTGTCTTAATCCATTTGAGCTGTTGTAACAAGAATACCGCAGGCCAGGTGGCTTAAACAATAGTCATTTATTTCTCACAGTTCAAGTGCTAGGAGATTGTTGTCTCTTGGGGCCCCAAGGCCTGGTTAATAGCTGGACTACCGTCTCCTTGCCTGGTGGAAGTGGAGAGGGGACTCTTTTAAAAGGGCACTAATCTCATTCAGGAGGGCTCCACCCTCATGATGTAACCACTCCTCAAAGTCCCCACCTTCAAATAACATCACATTTGGGATAGAGTTTCAGCATATAAATTTGGGGGGAATACATGTATTCAGTCTTTAGTATCAGTCAACACAGATTTTGTTGCCCATGAGTGCTGTGATATGATAGTGTCAGTTCTAAGGGGAGTTTTCATAAAAAATAAGCTAATTTTTAATACATTGTTTTGAAAGAAGAAACTTAGCTACTTATGCATTTGCACATAGTAGAAAGCAGGGACCAGTTTTTATATTAAGAAATATAGCTCTCTGTGGTAAGATTTTTATTTTAAAACAATCAGAGTACAAATACTACAGTTATCAGTGGGTTTGCTCTTTCTATAAGTGTATAAAAGTAGTCTGGCAATTAACTGTTTTTCTAATGTGTAAAGCAGTGACAGGTTTAATAATTTTTATATTTAAACTTATAATTAAGGTGTTAGGGAAGAATCCAAGAAATGGATTCCAGAAAAATGGGCTAAATCAGTTATTTTGTTAATGTTTCTCCCTGCCCATTTTTATTCCAAGTCAAGGAGACTGAAGAGCCTTCCAAGAGAGATAAGCCACTCATAGAAAAACTAGCTGAGTTTTATGTCAACTCTGCCTTCTTCAAAGAAACGAAAGTTGAGTTAGATCAACTCTCAGGGGGTCAGAAACAGAAGAAGAAGAGCGTAGCCTTCAAGGAGATCACCTATGCCACCTCCTTCTGTCATCAACTCAGATGGATTTCCAAGCGCTCCTTCAAAAACTTACTGGGTAATCCCCAGGCCTCCATAGCTCAGGTAACCTAGACAGATTCTTCTAATTATGCTGCGAAATACTCATGTGGGGAATTAGATTCTGATATAGTCTATTGCAGATTATACTTTTCTTCTGCCCCACACTTCCACCTCACTCCATTTGGGATATGGAAATAGTCAATAGAATAAACAAAGCACAGTTAAGTTTTTAACTGTGGATAACTTTTTTTTTAGTGTTTGTTAGTTTTTTTGACTACCTAATTCAGATATTTTGTTGATTTAGACAAGCTATAAGAGGTCATCTTTGTAACCCCCC
>NW_006288188.1:323969-328160 GCF_000327345.1 Myotis davidii
ACCTGTGTGCAAACGCTGCTCATTATTTTTATTTATATATATATATTTCAATCCTCACCTGAGGTCGAGAGAGAGAGAGAGAGAGAGAGAGAGAGAGACAGAGAGAGAGACAGAGCTAATAAATTGCCTTTTACCAGTAGACACACACACCTGCCTCCAGATGTGTCAACCAGGAATGGAAACAGCCACCTGAGTATGTGCCCTAAGTGGGAATCAAACCACCAACCCTTCACTTCACAGGACAACACTCCAACCAACTGAACCACACTGGCCAAAGCCAAATGCTGTTCCTTATCACTCACCTGCATTTAGGGATTCTATTCTAGGCGAGCACTAGACACCTAAATTGTTTTGCAATGAATACAAAGGTAGTAAGCAAACTTGACTTCCACTAAATAAGGCTATTCATCGTCAGGTTAAATTTCTCTTTATTAAGATGAAATAATGTTCTTTTCGTCTTTGGGCTGGTGCTGTTGATAGTTGTTGATTATTACTCCTTTGTGGTTTTTGTTATTCTTAAACCCACTGTCATATAAAACCCTAGTATTTCTAGTTTTTCTCTAAGAAAATGATTTTAGACAACTATTTCTGTTAATTTTATTGCCCATTATGGAATTTCTGTTGACTGCCTACAGATGACACATAGCTGGCTGTTATGAACCATTATTGACTATTTACCACATGCATCATAATTTTCCTACTTCAGTACTGTTGCCCTTTAAGTATTAATACCGAGAGCCTCGATCCCTCTTTGAGATGTACTAATTGCTCCAGGCATTTTTGTTATTTTGCACTTCTGTCAGAACATGAGCTCTTTTGTGTACTATCAACCAAGTGTAAATGTCTACTCTTTTAGAGTGGATTTGATGTCATTTGGAAACAAGCCTGATGAATCAGGTCAACCTGATTACTCAATGGTCAACAGTGAGACGCTGTAATGGAGTTCATTCTTTAGTGTGATTTACGCATCATATTTTATTTTTTTTTACTTCGAAAACAACTTCAATTTCTCTTGCCTCTAAAAGTGTTTTTAAGGTGTCTTGTCCAAGTCATATATATGACAGCTCTGGGCAGGGCGTGATTGGGGTGTGGAGCTATTTCTGCTGCACCACGATTCCGCATCTTCTGGTGCTGGGCTCCCTTCAGTGGCAAACCCCAGGCCTAGTACCTCCAGGTCACACGCTCAGCCTATTTCCCTCCTCAGTGAACTCAGTTCCACAAAAGAAATTCTAACCATGTTCAGAGCCCTGGCAATCTCATAGAATAAGCATAAAACCTTGCATCTCCGAGCATCTGATTGTGGGGGGAGGTGGGGGAGCGCGGAGGGAGGGTTGGTACAGCTCTTGTTCAGATTTGTGAATACTGGAATATGAGCTTAGGGCAAGAGTAGGCAAACTTTTTTATAAAGATGAAATAGTGAATGTTTTAGGCTTTGCAGGCCATGTGGTCTTTGTGTCATGAAGTCAACTGCCATTTTAGGGAGAAAGCAGCCATATAATTCATAAACAAGCGAGAATGGCTGTGCTCCAATTAAACTATTCGTAGATATTGAGATTTGAATTTTCTATAAATTTTATGTGTCAAAAATATTTTTTTCTCTTTCTTTAACAATTAAAAAGAATGGTAAAGCTCTAGCTGGTTTGGCTCAGCAGATAGAGCATCTGCCTGTGGACTAAAGGGTCCTGGGTTCGATTCCAGTCAAGGGCACATGCCTGGGTTGCAGGCTCAATCCCCAGTGGGGGCCGTGCAGGAGGAACCCAATCAATGATTCTCTCTCATTGATGTTTCTATCTCTCTCTCCCCTCTCCCTGCCTCTCTGAAATCAATCTATAATAATAAAAGCATAATATGCTAACATTCCCAACAAAGCCTTCCCAACAAAGCTGGGGCTGTGAGGGCCGAGGCAGCCACCATGGTTGCCAGGCCGAGCCCCTTGCATGAATTTCGTGCATAAGGCCTCTAGTGAAAATATATTTTTTTAAAAATGGCAAAAACTGCTGTCATCTCATGGACTGAACAGAGATTAGCTCTCTGACCCCTAGTTTTGGGTTTTAAACTGGCATGTATGTCATTTGCTTCTCTAAGTGTTTGAATGTGTAGCTGTAAAAATCAGCGGCTGCCAGGCCGAGCCCCTTGCATGAATTTCGTGCATAAGGCCTCTAGTGAAAATATATTTTTTTAAAAATGGCAAAAACTGCTGTCATCTCATGGACTGAACAGAGATTAGCTCTCTGACCCCTAGTTTTGGGTTTTAAACTGGCATGTATGTCATTTGCTTCTCTAAGTGTTTGGATGTGTAGCTGTAAAAATGTTTTATGGTCTCCTGCTGATAAATCTAACAGTTTTGCAGCTGTACTTAGGTTTGAACTAGACATTTAAACTATTCAGACTTTGCCTCTGATAATATATTTAACCAGAGGTTGTATTTGGAAGATCTTGGACTGAATAAATTGTCTGTATAAGAAGATTTAATATTCATTTAATGTGCCAAGTTTGTTCTGATCAAACCGATTTGAAAAACATTACCATATCTCTTGGAGATTCATCATTTCTGTAAGCATATTAAATATTTGGCTTTGGTTTAGTTTTGGCCATAAACATCCCTCACAGCTTACCTTGAGAAATGTTGGTAAATACATTTGAACAAAGATGGAATCATACATGTGGGGGATTTGTTTTTCTATACAAAATAGAGGCCAGATACACAGATACGCAGACAGGGTCTTTGCGTGTTTCCTAGTGCAACATGTTAACTCTGTTTTCTTTTTCTTAACTCAAGAATGAATCATGTAGATGCTTTAAGATTATATTAAATATAAAAGATAGAAAACATCCTAATGACAATATTGATAATCTGTTAGTATAAAATATCAAGTTTGAATGCAAAAGAAACAAAGCATGTGGAGTGGCCAGTTTAAAAGTCAGAGTATTCTTAAAGTAGCATTGTGTGAAACTATAGACTTGTATACATGCTCATGCATACGTGTTGATGATGTCATCATCACCTCTTTTGGAAGCGTGATCTGTTGACATGAAGTACAGTATTTTCTGAGGGTAATTAAAATATGCCACCCTTGCAGAGCCAAACTGGTTAGGTCAAATTTCTTATTAGCAAAGGAATTTTTAAAGGCCATCTCTAACCATATTCTTTCTAGACTGTGGTCTTCACAAATCAGCCTTCACAGATCCTGGTCCTGTTCTCCAACTTGGTTTGCTCCACACCTAGAGTGTGCTTGGCAAGTTACTTCAAGTCTGATAGCATTGCACAGATGTAGGACTGAGGTGTTTTGGTTTTTGTTTTACTTGGAAGGTTTCAAGATACCTACTGGGATATGTTCTTTTGATGACTTTCTTATCTTTTATATTTAATATAATTTTAAAGCACAATAAGTAGAATCGCCTCAAGTAAATTATATCATCAAAAACCCTTTACCCTTTGCTTATAGAAGTGTCCTTATGAGACATTTTTTTCAGTCTTAAGAACAGCAGTGATGTTTATCCAGTCTTCTTAGGACTCATCAAAGGGACCAAGTGAAGGTCGTAAGAGTGGGAAAGAATCAGCAGCTGAGTTCTACACTGCGAGCTGTGGGCCCTAAGGGCTGTGGTTGCTGGAGAAGCAGCGACCGGAAAATGGGCAATGGAAGCACTCGGTGCCCTCAGAGAAAGCTGGCTGAGTGCCTTGTTGACAGTGACAGTGCATTTTTCCATGCAGGATGGAGACTCCCCTCTGTAGGAAAGGCGGTTCCCTGCTTACCCCTACTTCCTAATTGAGCAAAATTCCATTGTTAGAAATGTTGCTATGTGTGCTTTAAAGGTTATATTTGCTTTTAATGTTAAGAATAAAGATATCCTGTTTTCACTTAAACCTCTTGAAATATTGTAAAACAATGAATGTTCTCTAGTACAAACGTTGAGAGTTCAGGCCAGAACTCTTAGCCACTTGAATTTTATTTTCCTTCCTGAACCATTTGCTAGATGCTTGCACTGTTCTCTGGTCTCTGTGGCCTTCCCAGGCCCAGCAGCTTGAACTGGCCCCTGAACTGGCAGTGCCTGGGAGTCCTCGGAGGAATCTAGCTTTTCCAATAGCCTACTTCCTTCTCTTTCATTCTCCCCAACAACAGATAGTTTTATTTTAGTTTAGAAGACAGTCTAATGACATCTACTGTTTTATATTTTCCAAAGGATGTAGGT
>NW_006288188.1:328439-342568 GCF_000327345.1 Myotis davidii
CCAGGGAAACACCTGTTTACTTTCTGTCTGTGAATTTGACGATTGTAGGTATCTCATATAAGTGTATCATGCAGTATTTGTCCTTGGTGATTGGCTTATTTCCCTTAGCACAATATCTTCACGGTTCATCCATGCTGTAGCCTGTGTCACAATTTCTTCCTTTTAAAGGCTGAATAATATACCTTTGTAATATTTTGTTTTCTTGTTTTATTCGCCACATTTTGTTTATTCATTTATCTGTCCATGGAGATATGGACTGTTTCTACCTTTTGGCTGTTGTGAATAATTTTACTATGAGCATGGGTGTATAAGTAAAAACTGTTTGAGTCTCTGCTTTCAATTCTTTTGGATATAAACCCAGAAGTGGAGTTATTAGATCATTTCATAATTCTATTGATTTTTTTGAGGAACTGCCATACTCTTTTCTGTAGCAGCTGCACTATTTTGAATTTCTACCAGCAGTGCACAAGTGTTTCAATTTCTCCCCAACCAGGTTTACACTTGTTATTTTTTTTGTGTGTGTGTATTTTATTTTGTTGTTGTTTATTTTTGTCATTCCCCCTCCTCCCCCATTATAATAGCCACCCTAATTGGTTGAATTGATATCTCGTTGTGGTTTTGATTTGCATTTCCCTAGTGATTAGTGATGCTGAGCATCTTTTCATGTGGTTATTGGCCTTTTATATGTCTTCTTTGGGAAGATGCTTACTCAAGCCATTTGCCCACTTTTTAATTGGATGTTTTTATTGTTGAGTTGTAAGAGTTCTTTATATATCTGGCTATTAACCCTTCCTGGATATAAATTTGTAAATATATTCTCCCATTCTGTTGGTTATCTGTTGATAGTGTCCTTTAATACATACAGTTTTAAATTTTCTCTTAGTCCAGTTTTTCTGTGGGGAGCTGCTATAGGGTTAAGCCTCGGACTGACCTGTTGGCAAAGTCATAAACAAGTCCAAGCTTAGAGGGCACAGTCCTCTTAAGCATAGTTAGGCTTGACCTAATGATGCTCCTTAGATCTTACCTGGGAAGCTAATGGGCTGAGGAAAGTGCAGCAAGAACAAAAACAAGTGAAACTCACAAGAACAGTGTAACTTTGGTAACCACTACCTTGTTTACCTCTGACTATAAAATAAAGGCTCAGTTTGCCTCAGGATCTTTCTCTGTGGCCTCAGCCAGGCACAGGAAGATCCACGGAGACTGAAGAGAGCTAGAGAGTTCTGAACGCTGTCTCCGTGTAAAACATTCTTCGCCGACTCCTTCCACACCTTTGGGAACCTCTGGACCTCCAGGGCTGGACCCCGGCATTTATCCATTTTTTAGTTTTGCTGTCTGAGTTAATGTCCATTCTATTTTTTTTTATTTGTTTGATGTAATATGGAGTACTACCAGAAAAGAATTAGAATACATTAAAATATTTAACAAAAAGTATTTATAATAAAATAAATTCTTGTAATTTAGAAGGATTTTACTACCTACTAGTACAGAATCATTGTGAACATTATTGTACTACTATTAGATGTAAGACTTAACAAGTTGATCTGAATTATTGTCAGGCCCCATGCTCCTGAAATTAGCTTTTACTTTTTAAATTGGTTTTTACTTGGATATTAGGCTCTTCATGTGTGTAGTTGTGGTACATGCTTAGCACTTACTCAGTTTACCTTTCTGAGTTCCAGTCACATTGTGCCCTTAAAAATATTGTTTCATGATAAGACTTTGCAATGGGCTCATGACAGGTGTGAGTACAGGTGCTCAGCGAGTTACAGACAGCAGAGTCCCCTGTGCTTTGGGTATTGAGAGCTGCCTTGTTTCAGGCACTGTGCTCCCTGCTTTCTACCCACGGTCTCAGGTCACTCTCCTGCCCAGAGGGGTGGGTGGTATTATCCCCATTTTGCTATTGCCGCAAGTTTCAGTGGCTTTAGTTGAATGTATGCTGAGGTCTAGAAAAGGGTGATTGTTTATGCAAGAAAGAAAAAGCATAAAAATTTCTCACTCAAATAAAAAATATATTTCCTGGATGGAATCAAATAGTGTCATTCTACAATGAGATTATTATGGCATCGCCTCTTCAGAGCTTTGCCATTGTTTCCTCTGCCCTTTCCTGAGGGCTGTGCTCTTACCTGCAGTTTCCAAACTGGCTTTTAGTTAATGGCTTGTGCCTTTACAGATGCCGTATTTTAACTGATCACAGGATCGGGGTCTCTGTACCTTTTGTGTTGTGCAGTGGGAAGCATTTGGAAAAAAGCATTTGGATACCTGTCCTTAACTGTAATTTAAAGAGGCACTGCAATTCTAGCCATGGAAGATCTTAGAAGAAGAATCCAGATAAATAAAGGAGAGCTTTAGCTGTTTCTGTAGAAATAGAACATTGGGTTTATTTTAATTGACTTAAGTTTGCCATCAGATTTTCATCAGTTGAAATTTCTCTGGAGGCCAATGCTTTGCTTCTCTTCTTTGGGAATGAATTATTCCAGGGAGAGGCTCTGTCCGTTTTTACTCTAATCTGTACAATGGACAGGCAGTTTTGTTTTTAAATTTTAAACTTTATTTACTGTACTTTTTAAAAATCACCATTAAATGCTGACCTCTTAATGTCCAAAGTTGAGAAGTGAAGGGGCTGTTAGGAAGTGATGTTATACATTAAGCAATTATGGTTTGTCTACATTTTTGGTGGCACAACAGAACTAGGGACTGAAGTAAAACTCAGTTGCAATTGTTGGAAAAACCCGTTCAGGACTGAACCGAAGTCTTTGTTGCTACCAGCAATCTCCCCTTGACTACTACCTTTACTAATCAGGAGAAAGAGCAGCAGGATAGAGTCAATTATTGGCACATGCCAATCTAGATAGTGGGTTGCAGGGCCAACTGGAAGCTGGAAATCTGGCTGGTGGCTGCCGGTCTTTTAGGATCTGGACAACAGGCTGGAAAAGTCTAGAGGCAGAATCAGAATACAGTAAATTCTTTAAAAATAAAAACTGTTTTTACTATAAAATAAATTATCTTACGATTTAATAGGAATTTCACTATCTGCTAGTGCAGACTCATTATTGACATTATTGTGTTGTTCGATTAACAAATTGAGCAGAATATTGCCATGTCCCATGTTTCTGATATTAGCTTTTCCTTTGATATTAGGTGTTTTTTTTTTTTTTTTTAATTCTAAAAAGTTGCATAGCTGCTTGTGTATGGGGCCTGTTTATTTCCCATTTACTCATTATTGTATAAACACTTACTTTGAAATTAGACTGTTGCCTAAGTTCTGTTCTTTATTATCATTACTAGAAGCCTGGTGCATGAAATTCATGCATGGGTTGGTTCCCAAGAGGGGTAGGGGGTGGAGGGCAGGATGCTATTGGCCCCCCAGGTGGGCGGTGGGATGTCTCTGATGGCCCAGAATCTGGATCCCTCCTGCTGACGTTTGTGCTGGTTGTTGGGAATCACCTGGCAGCTGCTTTTATATCCTTTCTTCCCTGTAGAGTGTCTAGGTAGGGGAGGTGGCCGCAGTGCCTGAGGCCAACTTCCAAGAGGCTAGCAGTGCTGTTGGAATCATGCTGTGGCACTGGTCTGTCGGTACCTGGCCTGTTTCCAGAGATTGGACATGCAGGACTACTGAGGGAGTGGCTGCCACCGGGCGGTGGGCTGCTGGGAAGAGTCGGTCAGCTGAGTGGTGCTCCCACTGTGGGAGCGCAGTGACCACCAGGGAGTAGTTCCTGCATTGAGTGTCTGCCCCCTGGTGGTCAGTGTGCGTAATAGCAACTGGTCATTCTGGTCATTCGGTTGCTTAGACTTTTATATATATAGATTATTGTTGGTAAAGACAATGAGTATCTATAGACTCTTTGTTTCTGGGGTTGTACCCTTGGATTTACCTAATGTGCCACTTCCTCTCTTAGTTTCAATTGGCATCCTTAATGTTAATTAAATTGTTTGGTCATACCAGGGAAGCCCAACACTGTTTCAGGTGTGTTGACATGCTTTCATAAAATTTATATTTTTATCAAAGTGTAGATAAACTGAGTACTTTCCTTTTTAGACCTTAATTATTTTACTGAGAGAGATTTGCTTTCATTTTGAGCACATTGGAAAGCAAGGAGTGGGTTGTCCAGGATAATATGAAGGTTCTTCTAATGACTGTGTGGTGATTGTATATAAGAAGGTATTACTAGAGATATCACTCCACTCTTCCATTTTGCATCCTCGTGTCTTAGTTCCTTCTTTGCTTTAAAAAGTGGCTAATAGAGGCCTTAAACTTTTGCAGGCTTTATTTGACTATTTCTCTGTTCATGCATTAGGATGGTACTTGTGTTTTTGTTCCTTGATATTAAAGGTGGTAGCACTTTATGACCTAGGTAATCATCACCTTGGCTGCCATAATAGAGAACCACAGACTGGATTGGTTAAACAACAGAAACTTAGTTCTTACAATTCTGGAGATTTGGGTGCCAGGATGGTCAGTTTCTGATGAGGGCCCTCTTCTTGCTTCCTGCCTTCCTGCTAAGTTCTGGCATGGCACAGAGCGCTGATGTCTCCCCCTTTTCTTCTCAGGGCACTAATCTTGTCATGAGGGACCTCCCCCATGACTTCATCTAAATTTAATTACCTTCCAAAGTTGTCACCTTTAAATATCTTCACCTTGAGGGCTTCAACATAGGTATTTGGGGAAGACCGTTCAATCCATGGCAACCCAGGGCTGTGAATTTGGGGCACCACTGTGGTACAGTGGGATGGAGAGAGACTTGTGGGGATTCACACTTCCCTTCCCTCACTGTTTTAACCTGAGCAGTTAATGTCATTAGATCTCATGTGAGGAAACAGTACAGCAGGTAGGAATGACCTAAGAATGTGTAATTGACGCAGCGCTTTTCTTCCTCTTCTCTCTCCGCAGAGCTGGGGTGCTCTTCTTCCTGACCACCAACCAGTGTTTCAGCAGCATAACAGCCGTGGAGCTCTTCGTGGTGGAGAAAAAGCTCTTCATGTGAGCGTGGCTCTGTTCCAGGAAGGGCGCTGTCCACTGTTAGGGCTGGTGGTCACACTGGTCACATCCAGAAGTTGGCCACGATTGGTCCCTGGGACTACCAGTGTTCATTGAGAAAAAGCAGCCTTTTTCTGGTGCTGGGAGGGAAATCATGAGAGCAAGGGAAAAGGGAGTTTAAAGATTAGGGTATAGCTGCAAAGGCAATGGTACAAAGAATGTAAGAGATAGAGGCTGAAAAGGATCTTTTGCAAGAAGTTGAAAGAGATTTGCCCATAGTTACAAGCTGGAGGAAAGGAATTGTTAGAGAGGGAAAGAAGGAACGTTTGTGGAAGAGTTTGGACTCACCGGAGGAGGATGTCAGAAAGAGGAGGGACCGAGGTCTTCATTGGGGTGAAAACAGGATTTGATAGCTGACAGGTTGGGAGGTATGATCACTGAAGGAAGAAGTACCATGTTTTCCTTCATCATGAGAATGAAAGGAGAAGGTTTAGTGACCCAAAGCTCTGCTTGGAGAGCATGGAGAATAGCAGCACCACCTTCTTCATGGTCAGAAGTGGGGAGAAGCAAAGCCTGTGTGACCACTGAGATCAGCTACTGAAGTTCTTTTTCACAGAAACCCAGTCAGAGGAGAGGGAGGAGAGGCAGGACGTGTTTACCTGGAGTGGGGGTCCTGAGGGCTAAGTGGGCGGCATTGGGAGGGAATTCTAGAATGAGAAGAGGGGTCCTTGCACAGAGCTCTCGGGAACCAGGTATCAGGGGAGGCGTGCCCCTGAGATGGTGCCTGATGCCGACTGGGTGAAGGTGGTGGGTTAACCTGGAGGATGTGAGAAGCTGTAGCCGTTAGACCCCTGCTGGCAGCAGAAATCAGGACAGCAAATGGTTTAATCATCCAGCCTGTGCCTTCTTAAACTAAAGTGGGATGCATGGTGTGCATTTTTGTTTTTTAGGCATGAATATATCAGTGGATATTACAGAGTGTCATCTTATTTCTTTGGGAAACTCGTATCTGATTTACTACCAATGAGGATGTTACCAAGTGTTATATTTACTTGTATAACATATTTCTTGTTAGGTAAGCAATAAGGTAAAAATTATGTTTCTGTAGTCTTGGATGTGAGAGGAAGCTAATTTCTTTTTGCAAGCATGTTTATATATATATATTTTGACAAAGCACTATAGGACAAGATCCACTGATTGAGTTTAAGCCTCCATTTTACAAATAAGGGGTGTGCCATACACAATTAGGCATAGTACCTGGATCCTCAGCTCCTGATTAGTATTCTTGTGGCTGCTCCAATATCATACACAATACAGTGTATGACCTGTAATAGTGCCCCATTATAGCTATACAGTAGTTTTGTGAAACTTCATTTAACCCCACCCTCAATCCCAAGCTCTGTGGTATTTGTCTCAGAGACCTGGCAGCACTCCCTCAGACAGTGAAACGCCTGGAAGTCATGGGATCCTGATCTCCCAGTTTCTTCACTGTCACTGCTACAGCAAACTGTGAGGAAGGTGATATCTGGGGGGAAAGCCTGTGCTCTTGACAAGTTACCTTCTTAGCGAGAAGGCAGTAGAATTCCAGCCCCCCACCTCAGCACTCAGAAATTGGTAATAATTGCACAACAGAGAGCACAGGTGTTATGTTGTACAGTGCTTATGCGGTCGTATAAAAAAGAAAACGGAATCAATCTGTAAGGAAATTGGTGACTCAGGGTAGTTGTTGGATAGAGGATGAACTTTTCATTCTGATAACTGTTTCTCAAAATATTTGCACAATAAACAATTCCCAATACACAGTGACGTCGGTGGTTGGATTTACCTCCTCTCTCCTTCTTCAGGATTGAAACCGACGGTGGAAGCCTTCTTCATCATGATGTTTTCCCTTATCATGGTGGCTTATGCAGCCAGTTCTATGGCACTGGCCATAGCAGCAGGTCAGAGTGTGGTATCGATAGCAACCCTTCTCATGACCATCTCCTTTGTGTTTATGATGGTGAGTAGGAACTGTGCTTCCCTGAGGAGCAATTATTTCCCCTCCTTCCTTCCCAAAAGTTTACCTGTCATGGAAAACCTGCTTTGAGGATTTTGTCAATGGGACTCTTAGCTTTAAGGAAGCCATATGTTAAAATATAACATATTAGAGAATGTACCAGCTTTTTCTCGACCTTACCCAGCCTCTTTTGCTACTGTTCTAATCTAGTTACTATGACTTTAGTTAACATTTTTTTACAAATAAGATTTTAGCCGAGACCGGTTTGGCTCAGTGGATAGAGCGTCGGCCTGCAGACTGAAAGGTCCCGGGTTCGATTCCGGTCAAGGGCATGTACCTTGGTTGCGGGCACATCCCCAGTGGGAGATGTGCAGGAGGCAGCTGATCGATGTTTCTCTCTCATCGATGTTTCTAACTCTCTATCTCTCTCCCTTCCTCTCTGTAAAAAATCAATAAAAAATATATTAAAAAAAAAGATTTTAAAAGATGCTTCTTGGTGACATACAGTGAAACCTTGATGACTGGGAACTTCAAAACCAGAAAAGTATTTTTCTTTTTTAATCCCCACCCCAAGATATTTTTTCCATTGATCTTTAAAGAGAGAATGGAATGGGGGAAAAGGGTAGGGGAGAGGAGGGAAAGAAAGAGGGAGGGAGGGGGGGAGACAGGGAGAGGGGGAGAGAGAGAGAGAGAGGTGAGAGAGGTGAGAGAGACACATCGACTGGTTGCCTCCCACACTCCCCCTGACCTGGGCAGAGGATGGAACCTGCCCTGCCTCTGAGGTACATGTCCTTGATGGGAATTGAACTGGCGTCCCTTTGGTCCATGGGCCAACACTCTAACCACCCAGCCAAACTGGCCAAGGCAAAACCAGGAGAATTTTGATTGGAAGTTTCCCTCATAGAAATGGCAGGTTCATAGCCTGACTTCCGTGCTGGTGTTAGAGAACTGCTGGCTTATTTCCCCAACAGCTGAGAGGGTTTGTTTGGATCAAATACTTTCCAAGGGAGAAGCTAAGCTCCATGAAAAATAGAACAGTGTGTGGCATGGTCACTCCTCTATTTTGAAAAGGAGTGTTTTAAAAATAGTGAAATATTCCAAAGTCTACATAATACTAGGTCCCCTCCTTTCTTGGTCCTTGACATTCTCTTATATCAACATATTTCTGGTTACCTTTTTTTAAAATCGTTACTTAATCCTAATCTTACATGCCCAAACTTTTGCATAGGTGAAGAGAACCACATAGTACAGCAGTTTTCAACAGGCGTGCCACAAAAGGCACAATGGTGGGATGCAAGAATTTTTACAACATACAATACCCAACTATTTAATCAGGGGCACTGACCTCTTTTCCCCTTTACTATCAAATAAAACAATGACCACAGCCAACACAACAATACCCATCTGGTGTGAATGACTCAAAATTATACCTGTTTTTTCTTGTCATTTTTTGGTGTGCAATACCCATCTGGTGTGAATGACTCAAAATTATACCTGTTTTTTCTTGTTTGTCATTTTTTGGTGTGCCACAGAATTTTAGAGCCTAGTTAATATGTGCCAATGAAATGAAAAAAAGATAGTGAATTGTCGATTTAGCCCATTTCCCTATATTACATCAAGTAAACAGGAACACTTAGCCTATTTGCTTACTACATGTATCCTTTCTGCTAGAGTAGGAGTAGATGCCGTGAAAAATTTGTAAATAGCACAGTCTGGCCATTGAAAACTACCAATCTAAACATTATTGAGAAAGTGATAAACCTTGCCCAATTTTCCTATAATGCCATCCAATAAATAAAATATCCTTTGCCCTGGCTGGTGTGGTTAAATGGTTAGAGTGTTGACCTGCACATTAAAGGGTTGCAGGTTCAATCCCTGGCCCTGGTTGACTTATATAGAACTTTTAAAACCACATATAAAATCGTGTTTTACCAGGAGATGTTATATACTGAACACTTGGTTAGATCAAATTAAAAAATATGGCCCTAACCAGTTTTGCTCAGTGGTTAAAGTGTTGGACTGTGGACTGAAGGGTCTGGGGTTCTATTCTGGTCAAGGGCATGTACCTTACTTAATTGCAGGCTGGATCCCTGGCCCCAGTGGGGGTATGTGTGGGAGGCAACCGATCAATGTGTCTCTCTCACATTGATGTTTCTCTGTCTCTCCCCTTCCCTTCCACTCTCTCTAAAAAACCAGTGGAAAAAAAATGTTCTTGGGTAAGGAATAACAACAACAAAAATGTAGTCACACCAACATCATTGTCTGGTTATGCCCATCCCCACATCCAGAGTACCAGTTAGGAGAAGTTTTGTATGAACCTCTTTTTATGTAGCCATCTCTTCCTGGAACGGTCCTTCCTGGCTCTCCATGGCAATGCTACTTTCAATATCTTTAAATGAAGGTTTTGACCATATTTTATGCTGCAGCTGGCCACTTTATATCCAGGCTTTGGGTTATTTTAAGCATCCATTCTGAACCCCAAATTATTCCTAAAGTCATTTGGAGATGGAATGCAAACCCTGCGGATCAGAAAGCTGACTGTGTTCAGGAAGTAGAGAGGCCCCCCAGGTGCTCAGGATAAGTTCCGGTGTGTCCACTGGTGGGAACACAGTGGTTGCATCATTACAACAGTCAGGACCATGGCCTTCCATTGTGTGCTGTTACAGAGAGTAAAAGCCTTGACAATTAAGGATCTTCCCATTCAGTGAAACATAGATACGTTGTCATTCCTTCACAGCCACAAACAGCCTCGGCTAAGAGAGGAGTACACATGCAAAGAGGACATGGTAAGCCTTTAGAGCAGTGGGAGAAATTTTAAGAAAGCGTTGGCCTTAGCAGAAATGTCTCCAGGGCTGTAGGGGGTTAAAGAGGGTAAGCTTTAGAATTCATGAGTCACTCCCCCAGTTCTGATGGCTGGGATTTTCTGTTGTAGATCTTCTCAGGGCTGTTGGTCAATCTCAGAACCGTTGTGCCCTGGCTCTCCTGGCTTCAGTACTTGAGCATTCCTCGGTATGGCTATGCGGTAAGTTCTCTCCTGTCCCTGTGACCAGTCCATCGTTCCCCAGCTGGGACAGGCAGCAGCAGCCTGACCCTCGCATGTCCCCAGACTTGGCTTTCCTGTGTGAGGGAGGTGAAGGGTGGGGAGCTAACTCATGGTGAAGCAGGAAGATTGACCAATTGATGTAAAAAATGTTGGTTTTCAGTTCAGTACCGAAATACATGAGAGGATGGGAGCCTAGACTACATTTTGTTTTTCTAGACTCCATATTTTATATTGCAAGGGAAATTAAAAAAAATAAAATAAAACCACACCAAGACCACATACTTTTCACAGCCATTATTGGCTTTAGAATCTAACTCCAGTGAAAACTGTCTGTCTTAATATAGTATAATTGAGTTTCAACGTCCAAGAATTACAACTTGTTTTGATTAAAACAAATAAGAACTATACAAAAGATGTTACCGTAAATTAAAAATAGTCACTGAGAACCATTGTATCATTTTGTTTATGGTGTTTTTGGGTTACAACATTGGGGAGAGAGGAGGAAGGTGCTGTAGGGTAATATAGCCAAAAGGTATTCCCTGTTTGCCAAATAATTTATTTTCTTTGTATTAGAAGCCAAACTTTTAACCATAGGCCTCTTGAATACCAAGAACAATCATTTTAGCTGCTCTGGTGTGACAAAGACTGTGAGTGTGAAGCTTGGTTTGTTTTCAGAAATAATAAAGAATTAAACTAGGAGGATGGGATTGTGGTAATTCTTTGGAAGCTTTGAAATTCAAACCTGTTTATCTTGCCTGTTCCCCCTTGCGTTATAGGCTTTGCAACATAATGAATTTTTGGGACTAGACTTCTGCCCGGGACTCAATGTCACAGCAAACAGTACCTGTAACTTTGCAACGTAAGTGATGCGTTTGGTTACTGTTTGGTATGACGGAGAAAGGCCACTGGGCTGAGCTGGAATGAGTGCTTTCAGGGACATTGGCCTAGAACAGCAGATGCCCCTCAAAGTGAAAGGAGAGTCCCTAAGTTATCCCTGAGGCTCTCATAAAAGTTGGTTTCAGGGACCAGAGAAGATTCTTAGTGACCTATACATGTTAGCTGGGCCAGCCAGCTAGAGAGCTCCTCATGTCCGGAGGGCAAGTCCTGTCGGCCTTCTCTGGGAACATTGGAAACTGCCAGCTGGCTCTTATTTTCCAAGCTGGGTGAGGTCAGGCTCTCATTTATCCAGCAAAAGGTCCTGTTTAGACCCTAAGAAAGCAATCCCAACTGAAAAGCCAAAGTTAAAAAGCAGCCATCCATTCCCCACCCCCCTCCCGTCCTTAGTTACCTTGACCCTTATCTGTAGCCTAGAGTCTCTCAACCCTTAACCCTTAGCCTCACCTCAAGGATTTAAAAAAGCTGAAATAGTGTCAGCCTGAACTTCAGACACAAAGGAAGGAAGAGAAAGGAGAGAAAAGAACATCCTTCCAGCCAAAGGGCAAGGATCTCTCTCTCTCTCTCTCTTTCTCTCTCTCTCTCTCTCTCCATGGTAACTAATAAGCTGACAGGGAAAGCCGCAGGGAAGTGCCTGGTGTGACGTCACAGTGTTGTGGGTGCGTGGACATTGCCTTGCAATCCGTGGGATGCCTAGTGCAACTTCCCCAGTCCGTGACCAACTCATGCTGTCACGGGAGTCTTTTAGCGGTGAGCACCTTAATGGCTTTTCAGTGCTTGACCCATGCGCCCACAGTGCGGCAATCCACAGAGAAAGGGAGAACCCCATGGCCGGAGGAAAGAGAACACAGTAATGTCCTTCAAGCCAAGGTGGGGAGGACACCTGGCTTACCAGGGACGAAACAATCCGAGTCATAGTATCCAGTGTACCGTAGGCCTCGGGAATGGCACCAGGTGTCTGACCAGTGGGGCCAGACCAGACCTGGGTTCAGCAACCTCGGCACCTGGCTTCTGGCTGGGAAAGAATTCAGAGCAAGACCCAAACTGTAAGAGAACATTTATTTGGTAAATCACAGCGTTAGAAGAAGTAATTCCTAGAAGAAATGGGCTTAGGAAACGATTTCTGAAGGTAAAGGAAGAACCTTTGGAGTTTGGGAGTAAGGACGCTAATGGTAACATGCAATTATAATACATGTAACATATAAAATATGTGTTAATTGTTAATGTTAACAATTAGGCTTTTATGAACAGGAGGCTATTGGTAGTCAAATCATGGGGGAGTCTAGTTATATGTGGATTATTGACTGTGCGTGAGGGTCAGCGTCCCTAACCCCACATTGTTCAAGGGTCAACTCTACTGCCAGGAAACCTCTAGGGAGGAAGAGGTTTCTTTATCCTGCCCACCCCCTCTTTTGATCTGGGTGTGACATTTTTCAGATCTGCTAAGTTCCAGGAGTCACACAGCAATGGTACCAGACAAGAATGGTGGCTGTGCCCGTTATTTTCAGTACCAGGTGCTGATCTAACCCGTGGCAGGGCCCCTCCTTCCTGCTCTACTCCAGCTTCCCCGAGGCCTCACCTGATGCCTGGGCCTGCGGTGACGTCCTGTAGCTGAGGGTCTGCCAGGCTCATCCGGTCTCTGTCCCAGAGCTGGGGGAGTGCAACAGTCAGGAAGCCCTTCCCCACCTCTTGTCCTAGTTTTGCGTTCCTTTGTGTGGCTGATTTGTGGTTATTGCGCTCTATAAAGAGCCTTGACCATGTTTGTAAGGGCCTACGTGTCATCTGTGAAAGCGGAGGATTTCTCTTTCAGGAGAAGTGAAAATTTACTTGATAAACATTTCTGCCTTTGAAGAGAGCAGTTCATAGATTGGGAGCCAAATGAATCTGGAATGGATAGCAACTTGGTTCAAAGTGTGAGCCTGTGGATTTAGCTAAGTTCCTTAAACCTCAGTCTCTTCATCTTTTAAACATGTCTAATATCCACCCCACTGAGTTGTTTTAGGGGTTAACTAAACTGTGATATGCAGGCTGCTTATCCTGATAGCTAGCAGAATTGTAAGTACTCATTGACTTTACCTGTTATATATGAAGGGATAGTTATTTCAGACTTGGTAATCTATAGGCTTCTTTAAGGAACAGCAACTATATTGAGTAAAATTGGACAGAAGCTAAGAATGCAGTCATATTCTTTTCTGTTGAATTTCAGATGTACCGGAGAAGAATTCTTGGTAAACCAGGGCATCGATCTCTCACCGTGGGGCCTGTGGAAGAATCATGTAGCCTTGGCATGCATGATTGTTATCTTCCTTACAATTGCCTACCTAAAATTGCTGTTTCTTAAAAAATTTACTTAAATTTCTTTTGAATGTACATGGCCTATCTATACATTAAAAAGAGCATCTTGATTTATGTATTCAATGAAGTTTTTGCGTGTCTTTTCATTTGCCATCATATTATTGTTCAGCCAAAATCATTTCCAACAGAAAGCATCATAGAAATCACAATGAACTGAATTGTACATGAAATAACCCATCATTATCTAGTGGTACAAGAGGCCTGGTGCATGAATTTGTGCACAGGGGAGGGGGAGAGGGAGAGGGAGAGGGAACTTGGGAAGTTGGCTGGCAGCTCCGAGGAGAAAGCCGGACCTCAGCTCCCCTGGGAAAGGAGCTGCGTCCACTGCCACCCAGCCCTGGTTCCCTGTCCTAGCCTGGGGCCTGAAGGTCCGGCAGGGTTGGGAGAGGAGGCGAAGGTTGCTGGGCCAGGTGTGGAAGGAACAGATGTTGGATGCTACTGCTGCCCTTCTACCACGGGGTTCCCCGCCTCCCCCCCTCCTCCTTCCCTCACTACTGCGCGGGCAGCCCCCGGGGAAGGGAGAGGATAGGAGCAAGACAAACTCTTGTGTCAAGGGCTGACTTTCAATAGACTGTAGTGAGGGAGCTGCTCTGATACATATGAAACCCTGACCCAGAAGCAGGTCATCTACGAATGATTTAGCACCAAGGGCCGATGGAGGCGGTCGGGTTGGGGAGAGGGTGGCGGGGAAGGGAAGGAACCACAGGGGATTGGCCAGTCGCAGGAGGTTGGCTGTGGGAGGGAACTGACTTCTGGGGGCAGCTTCTGCATTGAGCGTCTGCCCCCTGGTGGTCAGTGCACATCATAGTGACCAGTCAACCAGTAGTTTAGTGGTAAGGGTCACTTAGGCTTTTATATATATACTA